>NW_025213403.1:10790-12130 GCF_004010195.1 Chiloscyllium plagiosum | reverse complement strand
CATCATTTTACTGTTTTTGATCTCAGCTAATTTCATCCTGCTGTGGTCAATATTTATGCTGTATTCTATGTGGGCCCGGTTTCAGGACATTGTGAATACCCCTGTATATCTCCATCCTTATCTGCGGGAATTGGGCTTCATGCTGCAGCTCCTCAGTTGTTGCACAAACACCGCAATTTATGCAGTGACACAGAATAAGTTCAGACAGCTTCTGAAGAATGCGCTGAAATATCCATTTACCTAAATTCATCACTCTATCCAATTCAGTCGTTAATCAGTCCATCCAGGATTTCCTCATATCAGTTCAGAGTTTCAGAGATGAAGCAGTCTGTCTCTCTGTTAACAGACTGAGGGTAGCTCTTGTCTGTCCAACATTACCACACAGTGGGGTTACAGGGACACATGAAAAAGTTTCTCACAACATAGGGGCAAATGAGCAACAGCAACATCCCACTGACTGTACTCCATCACTTCAATTTGTAAACAACAAATAATGTTCATTAAAAAGCGCCAAGCAGTAGAGTGAATGGTATTGTTGTTTGCTTTTGCTTTGAAGAAGCTGGGCTGGAGAGAGAATAAACTCAGCCCCAAGTTCTGGTCCACAGGAAGGGGAGGGAATTGGCCTGAACTCAACAGGTGCGTTGAAGTCACTCTGTCCTTGCTTTCACCTCTGCGTTCCCCCACTCTGACCTGGACTTCTGCACAATTCATCTCTCTGCCTTTTTCCCTCTCCATTCATATCTCCCTCCCATGCTCACACTGTTCCTCTGTGTCTCTCACTCCGTCTTCCATTTACAATCTATTTCACTTTCCCTCCATTCCCCGCTCTTCTGAGCTCTCTGCGTTCTGCACTAGTTACCTCCCAAACTCCCTCTCTCCAATTCTCTTTTCCTCGAATCCTCTCTTTACATTCCGTCGCTGGGGGGAAAGGAAAAGAGGTGTGGATATTCAGGCCAATGTTGGGGGAGGAAAGATGAATGAGGCGTGACAGGCTGTTGCTCACTTAATACCTGGAGCTTGGGACAAACGTCTTTGCTTGGTGAATGTGAGAGCATTAGTCGTAAGAAGGAGGTAATAATGGGGGAGGCACCATCGGCTGTGGCAGCGGCTAAAGGATGGGTATTGGAGAACAGGCTGTTTCACAGGAAGAGACTGTGTGGAACCCATTGTTGATGCTCACTGATCTGAGTGGAAATGCGATCAAAGGCCAGTTCGAGAGAATGAACGAGGGACGGGTACATGACCAATGCTTAGAGTAGGGAGTGTGCGGGTGAGTGAGCGCAATGGTGAGGGAGAATCCAGGCGGATGAGCGTGACGGTGTGGACTGTGCAGTAGAGTA
>NW_025213403.1:0-4062 GCF_004010195.1 Chiloscyllium plagiosum | reverse complement strand
CCGTTTCCTTTTCCTCCCTGATCAGACGTTGCTGATATGAAGGAAACAAAATTGATATGAAGTCATTCGTAAGAGAGTCTAGCATTTCCTCAGTTTCAATTCCAACATGGCTTAGATTTCAGAGAGTCCATATGACAGCGTGAGTCAAGCAGTTCACCTGAGGAAGTAAATATTTTCATTCCTGTTGCTAACCGAATAAACAGTAAATGTTCCCTGTGCTTAAAAACGCGAAAACGTGAATTGCTGCAAATCACGATTAAGGATTTCTGCTTTTATTTCCCAAAGGTTGAGAAACGGCAGAAAACGTCCAAATCAGGCATTTCGTACTCCAGATTTGAATGCAGTTGAGAGAGACCAGACATCAGACTTCAGTGTTCTCTGTGACGCCAGCAAATGAGAGTTCCCCTTATCACTGAACCAGGCCACGTTCGCATGTAAAGCAAATGCGGTATGACTGCTACAGAAATGATCAATGCCTGGTAACTGGCCTTACACAGCACGGCCATCCAAGGTGTACAATTCGACTTATATTTAGGAACAGGGAGGACAGAAAACTAGAAGAGAAGGTGGTGCTGGAAAAGCACAAGCAGGTCGGAGCAGCAAGAGTATCGACGATTCTGGCTTAAGCCTTTTATCATCTCTAATCCTCTTTCTGCGAGGAGAAAAAAAAAACATATCAAAGTTTCACACAGTAATTCATCCCGATTATTTATACTCCTTTGCACCACGGCGGCAGATATGGGCGAGCAAATTCCAAGACAGTTTTGCTGATGAGAATATCAAACAAGGATGTTCTGTTCACATCAACCCAATAGGCGACCGCCTGTAAAAATGGAACAAGGATGTTTCTGCCTCGTTTTGAACAGGGGATGTCCCGTGTCTGATGAGAATTTCGGATGGAAAAATTTTTCCCTAGGGCACTGACGCAAAATGAAGCTTCTAACTTCCCTCGTAAACAAGATAGCCACAAGTACTGCAGTCATCAGTGAACATTCAGGATCGCTGCAGAGACAAATTTGAAAGAAAAAGGAATTCATATGCTATCATTTCGAATTGTGTTCCTTTTGTCCATTAGTGATGGACGACTAAATTCAACACGAGGTTTGCTAAAGAGACTGCAATAAATCCCCATCCACCACAATCCGGAAGCCTGTCGCCCATAAGGAAAGAACAGCAATGTTTCTGCCCGTCTCTGAACACGACCACTTTCGCAGAAGCGGATACTTCTTCTCTACAGAAAGCATCAGGGCTCGCCAACTGCTCTTTTAAAAATAGTTTCCGTCCGTGGTGGAAACATCCGTGCATATTCAGAACAAGGAAGAATAGATGACGAAGAAAATCGTACACAACAATGAATTGGACTTGTATTGCCTTTCACCACAGCGGCAGCAATGGGCTGGGACAATAACAGGAAAGTTTACTTGCAAGACCAACAAGCAGTAAGATCGACCCATGTTCAGAAACAAGTCTATCGTTCTTTGCGGAGGACAGTTGGAAGCAGAGATACTCAATGTTGGAGGTGAATGTGATAACCGCTCCCCCACAGAAATACAACGGGGCCAGTGAATTGATCGAACCCAACCCAAGCGGTGATTGCTTTGCTCACGGGAGATCGTGTTGGCCCCGCTGGCATTCTACCAAATTCGGTCACACACAGAGACATTGCAGCAAGCTGCCATCAAATACGGAGGTGGCCGGGTTCAGGCCCACGTTGGAAAACACACTGAATCCTAAAATCAGATAGAGTGAGCATTGCAGGGGAACGCTGGAGAATCGCGTTGAGACCCACATCTGTCTTGATAACATGGCGGAGCAGCCGAGTTGGACTGAAAGGCCTAACGTTCTGGTTTCGAGCCATCAGTTATGTCATGAGACAGAAACGAGTTAATTATTCAGTTCGAGGACCTCCCGTCAGAGCTGCTAAAAATGTTGAGATGAGATATGTCTGAAACAAATCTTGTAACTGTCAAAGTGGCTGGAGAAGCTCCAGATAAAGATGGAAGTCAGGAGATAGTCAATAGAAAGGGAGGGTGTGGAAAGGCAGAGGGAGCTGGACATAAGAAAAGAAGCATCACTGGCCTTGCAATGTTAACACTGCTTTCCATTCTCAAGATTATGCCAGACGTGATGATATTTTAAGGCAAATACTATCTCTGTTACAGAAACAGAATTTGGGAGAATTATCCTCGGCCAATCAGCTCTACCTGCTCTTGGAATGTTTGACTGCCTCGTTCCAAGAGATCACTTTCGTCCAGCACTGAAAACACACAACCCAGCCCAACCCTACCCCCTGCCCTTTCCCAGAATATGCAGTTTGTTGTGTCAACCCGCATGGCAAGAAAATCATTTTCCATGTGAATTGTTCGACATTCAGGGAGATTTCCTTAAGGTTTCCATCAGAACCATCTGAATCAGTTAATTTCGGTTCAGCACCATTTGAAATGGAACCGTTACTTCCTGTTTCCCGCCCCTCACCCCCAGCAAATGGTCATTTTACTGCACGGTTGGAGTAGAACCTACACCTTGGAAAGGGACACCCTGCATCGTACATTCACGTACACTGATCGACTTGCCTCGGCCACTTGCAGTGAAGTGAAGAGACTTTTCCTTCGGAAACAGATGTGTCAACGATAGAGTGACGTTGCCTACAGTGGAAGTGGAATGGAGAGCTGGGATCCAGTAAGAAAATGAACGCACCCATTGTGCAGTTCATGATCACGACCCAGAGATCAACAGTCGCAAACACTCAAATGAAAAATGCCAGAACACGCGTAGCCCTTTCGTATACAAGTACTGACAGGAGTGGAGTTGTGATATCGGCAGCAACAACCGGATAGAAACTGGTGCTTATATTCAGCGCCACATATCGTTTGGACAGCTACGCCACGAAAGAAACACGCCAGGTCTGTCATGACTAGTATTTCAGCATCACTTAACTTTCGGCACTTCCTGCTCCCCAACACCCTCCTCCGTGCAGGAATGCAAATTGTTCGGAAATGAGTTAGCTTGATTGAGTAGGCGTTTGATTAGTGATTCAGAGTACTACAAACACCACGTATTCGGTCCCCGTGCCAGCTAATGTCGCCCTGTAGGTCTCGCCTTTTTAACCTAATCCCTTGCTTGAGGCTCAGTAACTCTTAGGGTAAAGCACTATCAGTCGTCTCTCTCTCTCTCAAAAGTGAGGTCCTGGTCCTATAGTCTGTGGGGCTACGCCAACTTTAATTACATAACTTTGGTTGTGTAATAATTAGCAATCTAGTTGTGTGAGGTCCCTTGTGGGAGCTTCAAGAATGCAATGATAGAAATATTCATTAAGATGAAGATTGACAGAGTTGATTCTGAGCAGAGGGGATAAAATCTGAATACAGGAAATTACTGTGGCAAAGGAGGAGAAGTTCTCAAAAAATTGGGAAACATAACTCAACTGCATGACAAACATCTGTAGATCCCTTGGAGGAATTGCAGCAGTTCGTCTTTCCTATCTGTCACAAAATAAACGGGAAAGGTGACTCAACCATGATGATGAAGGGAGATTAGAGATTGTACTTCATCCAAGAGAGAGGCGTACAAAGTGTCTAAAAAGAACAGCAGACATGAAAACTGAGGGTATTTCAGATTTCAGCACGATTGAGGGAGTGATTAAGAGGTAAAATGACGTAAAGAAGTAAGCCAGTGAAGTACTAGCTAATTGTAAATTCTCCTGACGTTCGAAGAAGACAAAAACAAAGATTAATGGAAACAAATCCCTTACAATGAGAAACAAGGGAAGTTATAATATGGGTTCAAGAGATGGCAGCTCAATTAACTATATACTGTATTTTGCTTCTGTCATCTCAAAGGATGTCAGATAATATCCCTAAATTGCTGAGGAGCATATTAGAGGGAGAACTGAACAAAACATCAGTATATGTTGGTGCATGGTGTTGGGGAAACTTATAGGATTAAAAGCAAAGATATAACAGTAATGCTACTCTCCACCGAAGCATACTTAACAAAGTGGCCCAAGAGTTAGTGGATCTAACATGAAACGAGGAGCTTGAACCTAAATAGGGCAAACTAAAG
>NW_025213402.1:31256-32801 GCF_004010195.1 Chiloscyllium plagiosum | reverse complement strand
CCTCAGTGACTGTGAGAGCAGTGAGTGACTGTGCACTCCCTCATTGACTGTGAGTGCAGTGAGTGACTGTGTACTCCCTCAGTGTCTGTTAGAGCAGTGAGTGAGTGTGCACTCCCACAGACTGTGAGAGCAGTGAGTGACTGTGCACTCCCACAGTGTCGGTGAGAGCAGTGAGTGACTGTGCACTCCCTCAGTGACTGTCTGAGCAGCGAGTGACTGTGCACTCCCACCGTGTCTGGGAGAGCAGTGAGTGACTATGCACTCCCCCAGTGTCTGAGAGCAGTGAGTGACTGTGCTCTCCCTCAGTGTCTATGAGAGCAACGAGTGACTGTGCACTCCCTCAGTGACTGTGAGAGCAGAGAGTGACTGTGCACTCCCTCAGTGACTGTCTGAGCAGTGAGTGACTGTGCACTCCCTCAGTGACTGTGAGAGCAGTGAGTGACTGTGTACACCCTGTGTCTGAGGGAGCAGCGAGTGACTGTGCACTCCCTCAGTGTCTGTGAGAGCAGAGAGTGACTGTGCACTCCCTCAGTGACTGTGAGAGCAGAGAGTTACTGTGCACTCCCTCAGTGACTGTGAGAGCAGAGTGACTGTGTACTCCCTCAATGACTGTGAGAGCAGTGAGTGACTGTGTACTCCCTCAGTGTCTGTGAGAGCAGTGAGTGACTGTGTACTCCCTCAGTGACTGTGAGAGCAGTGAGTGACTGTGCACTCCCTCATTGACTGAGAGTGCAGTGAGTGACTGTGTACTCCCTCAGTGTCTGTGAGAGCAGTGATTGACTGTGTACACCCTCAGTGACTGTGTGAGCAGAGAGTGACTGTGCACTCCCACAGTGTCTGTGAGAGCAGAGAGTGACTGTGCACTCCCTCAGTGACTGTGAGAGCAGTGAGTGACTGTGCACTCACTCAGTGTCTGAGAGCAGTGACTGTGCACTCCCTCAGTGTCTGTGAAAGCAGTGAGTGACTGTGCACTCCCTCAGTGTCTGTGAGAGCAGTGAATGACTGTGTACTCCCTCAGTGTCTGTGAGACCAGTGAGTGACTGTGCACTCCCTCAGTGATTGTGAGAGCAGTGAGTGACAGTGCACTCCCTCAGTGTCTGAGAGCAGTGAGTGACTGTGCACTCCCTCAGTGTCTGAGAGCAGTGAGTGACTGTGCACTCCCACAGTGTCTGTACGAGCAGCGAGTGACTGTGCACTCCCACAATGTCTGAGACTGCAGTGAGTGACTGTGCACTCCCTCAGTGACTGTGAGAGCAGCGAATGACTGTGCACTCCCTCAGTGACTGTGAGAGCAGCAAGTGACTGTGCACTCCCTCAGTGACTGTGAGAGCAGCAAGTGACTGTGCACTCCCTCAGTGACTGTGAGAGCAGCAAGTGACTGTGCACTCCCTCAGTGACTGTGAGAGCAGTGAGTGACTGTGCACTCCCTCAGTGTCTGTGAGAGCAGCAAGTGACTGTGCACTCCCACAGTGACTGTGAGAGCAGCGAGTGACTGTGCACTCCCTCAGTGACTGTACGAGCAGCGAGTGACTGTGCACTCCCACA
>NW_025213402.1:26107-28629 GCF_004010195.1 Chiloscyllium plagiosum | reverse complement strand
TGCACTCCCTCAGTGACTGTGAGAGCAGTGAGTGACTGTGCACTCCCTCAGTGTCTGTGAGAGCAGCAAGTGACTGTGCACTCCCACAGTGACTGTGAGAGCAGCGAGTGACTGTGCACTCCCTCAGTGACTGTGAGAGCAGTGAGTGACTGTGCACTCCCTCAGTGTCTGAGAGAGCAGCAAGTGACTGTGCACTCCCTCTGTGACTGTGAGAGCAGAGAGTGACTGTGCACTCCCACAGTGTCGGTGAGAGCAGTGAGTGACTGTGCACTCCCTCAGTGTCTCTAAGAGCAGCGAGTGACTGAGCACTCCCACAATGTCTGAGACAGCAGTGAGTGACTTTGCACTCCCACAGTGTCTGTGAGAGCAGTGAGTTACTATGTACTCCCTCAGTGTCTGTGAGAGCAGTGAGTGACTGTGCACTCCCACAGTGACTGTGAGAGCAGTGAGTGACTGTGCACTCCCACAGTGTCTGTGAGAGCAGAGAATGACTGTGCACTCCCTCAGTGCCTGTGACAGCAGTGAGTGACTTTGCACTCCCACAGTGTCTGTGAGAGCAGTGAGTTACTATGTACTCCCTCAGTGTCTGTGAGAGCAGTGAGTGACTGTGCACTCCCTCAGTGTCTGTGAGAGCAGCGAGTGACTGTGTACTCCCTCAGTGACTGTGAGAGCAGTGAGTGACTGTGTACACCCTGTGTCTGAGGGAGCAGTGAGTGACTGTGCACTCCTTCAGTGTCTGTGAGAGCAGCGAGTGACTGTGCACTCCCACAGTGTCTGTGAGAGCAGTGAGTGACTGTGCACTCCCTCAGTGTCTGTGAGATCAGTGAGTGACTGTACACTCCCTCAGTGTCTGTGAGAGCCGTGAGTGACTGTGCACTCCCTCAGTGACTGTGAGACCAGTGAGTGACTGTGTACTCCCTCAGTGTCTGAGAGCTTTGAGTGACTGTGCACTCCCTCAGTGTCTGAGAGCAGTGACTGTGCACTCCCTCAGTGTCTGTGAAAGCAGTGAGTGACTGTGCACTCCCTCAGTGTCTGTGAGAGCGGAGAGTGACTGTGCACTCCCTCAGTGACTGAGAGCAGCGAGTGATTGTGCATTCCTTCAGTGTCTGAGAGAGCAGAGAGTGACTGTGCATTCCTTCAGTGTGTGAGGGAAACAGAGTCATTGTACATTCCCTCAGTATCTCAATCATTAGATCCCAATAGTTTCCCCCATTGAAAGTCATGGAGCCGCATCTGGAGTATTGTGTGCAGTTTTGGTCGCCATACTATCGGAAGGATGTGGAGGCACTGGAACGGGTGCAGAGGAGGTTTTCCCGGATGTTGCCTGGTATGGTCGGAAGTTCGTATGAGGAAAGGCTGAGGCACTTGGGGCTGGTTCTTTACTCAGCGAGTCGTGAGTTCATGGGATGCCCTGCCAGTAGCAGTGGTGGACTCTCCCTCTTTATGGGCATTTAAACGGGCATTGGTTAGGCATATGGAGGATAGTGGGCTAGTGTAGGTTAGGTGGGCTTGGATCGGCGCAACATCGAGGGCCGAAGGGCCTGTACTGCGCTGTAATGTTTCTATGTTTCTATGGTGGGAATGAGTGTGTTGCTGAAGTGGGGGTTGTGTGAGTTTGTTCCAGCGTGGAAGGTGGCCATTTGACCCAGTGTGTCTATACCACTTTCCTAAAAGAGCATCATCAATTTGTGCCAATATCCTGTCTCTCCCCCATCATTCTACACATTAACCAATGCCCATCTTGAATGCCTGAGTTGAATCTGCCTCCACATATTTTCACGCAGTGCATTCCTAGCTCCTCACTGTGTGAAATAAGGTTTCTCATATCATATTTGCTCCGTTTGCAGGACATTTTATATGAATGTAGAACATAGAACAGTACAGCACAGAACAGGCCCTTCAGCCCACGATGTAGTTCCGACCATTGATCCTCATGTAAGGTAAACCTCATGTACGAACTCTCAAATTTCTGTGACCATATGCATGTCCAGCAGTCTCTTAATTATCCCCAATGACCTCGCTTCCGTAACTGCTGCTGGCAACGCATTCTATGCTCTCACAACTCTCTGCATAAAGAACCCGCAACTGACATCCCCTCTATAGTTTCCGCCAAACAGCTTAAAACTATGACCCCTCCTGTTAACAATTTCTGCCCTGGGAAAAAAGTCTCTAGCTATCAACTCTATCTATGCCTCTCATTATCTTGTACACCTCAGTTAGGTCCCCTCTCTTCCTTCTTTTTTCCAATGAAAAAAGTTCGATCTCAGTCAACCTCTCTTCATAAGATAAGCCCTCCATTCCAGGCAGCATCCTGGGTAAACCTCCTCTGAACCCTTTCCAAAGCATCCACATCTTTCCTATAATAGGGCAACCAGAACTGGACACAGTATTCCAAGTGCGGTCTAACCAAAGTTTTATAGAGCTGCAAGAAGATCTCACGGCTCTTAAACTCAATCCCCCTGTTAATGAAAGCCAAAACACCATATGCTTTCTTAACAACCTTATCCACTAGGGTGGCCATT
>NW_025213402.1:22658-26014 GCF_004010195.1 Chiloscyllium plagiosum | reverse complement strand
CCCAACCTCCACTCCCGGGCTCACCTCCCCATCCCAACCACCACTCCCGGGCTCACCTCCACGTCCCAACCACCACTCCCGGACTCACCTCCCCGTCCCAACCTTCACGCACGAACTCACCTCCCCGTCCCAACCTTCACGCCCAACTCACCTCCCCATCCCAACCTCCACTCCCGGACTCATCTCCCTGTCCCAACCGCCTCTCCTGGGTCCACACACCCGTCCCAACCTCCTCTCCCGGGCTCACCTACTCGTCCCAACCTCCACTCACGGGCTCACCTCCCTATCCTAACGTCCAGTCCAAGACTCACCTCCCCATCCCAAACTCCACTCCCGGACTCACCTCCCCGTACCAACCTCCACTCCCGGATTCACCTCCCCGTCCCAAACTCCACTCCCGGATTCACCACCCCATCCCAACCTCCACTCCCAGGCTCACCTCCCTGTCCCAACCTCCACTCCCGGGCTCACCTCCCCATCCCAACCTCCAATCTCGGGGTCACCTTCCAGTCCCAAACTCCACTCCCGGCTCACCTCCCCTTCCCAACCTACACTCCCGGACTCACCTTTCCAACTGACTGACAGGACTGACAATGCTGTCCCAACATCCACTCCCGGACAGACAACCCCGTCCCAACCTCCACTCCCAGACACACCTCCCCGCCCCAATGTTCACTCCCGGCCTCACCTCCCCTTCCCAACCTCCACTCCCGGACTCATCTTCCCGTCCCAACCTCCACTCCCGGGCTCACCTCCCGTCCCATCTGCCACTCCCAGACTCACCTCCCCGTCCCAACCTCCACTCCTGGAATCACCTCCCCGTTCCGACCTCCACTCCCAGGCTCACCTCCCCGTCCCGAACTCCACTCCAGGACTCACCTCCCCATCCAAACATCCACTCCCGGAATCATCTTCCCGTCCCAACCTCCGCTCTCGTACTCACCTCCCCATCCCAACCTCCACTCTCGGACACACCACCCCGTCCTAACCTCCACTCCCAGACTCAGCCTCCCGTCGCAACCTCCACTCCCGGGTTCACCTCCCCTTCCCAACCTCCACTCCCGGACATACCTCCCCGTCTCCACCTCCACTCAAGGACTCACCTCCCCATCCCAACCTCCACTCTCGGACTCACCACCCCATCCCACCTCCACTCCAGGACTCACGTCCCCGTCCCAACTTCCACTCCCGGGCTCACCTCCTCATCCCAACTTCCACTCCCAGACTCACCTTCCCTTCCCAACCTCCACTCCCGGACAGACAACCCCGTCCCAACCTCCACTCCCGGGCTCACCATCCGTGCCAACCTCCACTCCCGGACTCATCTCCCCTTCCTAACCTCCACTCCCGGGCTCATCTCCTCATCCCAACCTCCACTCCCGGACTCATCTCCCCGTCCCAACCTCAATTCCCGGGGTCACCTCCCTGTACCAACCTCCACTCCCGGGCTCACCTCCCCGTCCCGACCTCCACTCCCGGACTCACCTCCCCATCCAAACGTCCACTCCCGGGCTAACCTACCCGTCCCAATCACCACTCCCGGACTCACCTCCCCGCCCCAACCTCCACTCTCGGGCTCACCTCCCTGTCACAACGTCCACTCCAGGAATAACCTCCCCGTCCCAACCTGCACTTCCGGGCTCACCTCCCCATCCCAACCTCCACTCCCGGGCTCAACTCCCCGTTCCAAACTCCACTCACGGGCTCACACACCCGTCCCAAACTCCTCTCCCGGGCTCACCTCCACGTCCCAATCACCACTCCCGGAATCACCTCCCCGTCCAAACCTTCACGCCCGAACTCACCGCCCCGTCCCACCCTCCACTCCCGGGCTCACCTCCCCATCCCAACCACCACTCCCGGGCTCACCTCCACGTCCCAACCACCACTCCCGGACTCACCTCCCCGTCCCAACCTTCACGCACGAACTCACCTCCCCGTCCCAACCTTCACGCCCAACTCACCTCCCCATCCCAACCTCGACTCCCGGGCTCACCTTCCCGTCCCACCCTCCACTCGCGGGCTCACCTCCCCATCCCAACCACCACTCCTGGGCTCACCTTCCCGTCCCAACCTCCACTCCTGGGCTCATATCCCCGTCCCAACCTCCACTCCCGGACTGACCTCCCCGTCCCAACCTCCACTCCTGGGCTCACATCCCAATCCTAACCTCCACTCCCGGACACAGCCACCCGTCCCAAACTCCACTCCCGGGCACACATTCCCGTCCCAACCTCCACTCCTGGGCTCATCTCCCTGTCCCAACCTCCACTCCCACGCGCACCTCTGTGTCCCAACCTTCACTCCTGGGCTCACCACCCCATCATAACCTCCACTCCCAGACTCATCTCCTCGTCCCAAACTCCACTCCCGGACTCACCTCCCCATCCAAGCATCCACTCCCGAACTCATCTCCCCGTCCCAACCTCCACTCCCGGACTCATCTCCCTGTCCCAACCTCCACTCCTGGGTCCACACACCCGTCCCAACCTCCACTCCCGGGCTCACCTACTCGTCCTAACCTCCACTCCCGGGCTCACCTCCCTGTCCTAACGTCCAGTCCAGGACTCACCTCCCCGTCCCAACCTCCACTCCCGGAATCTCCTCCCCGTCCCAACCTCCACTCCCGGACTCATCTTTCCGTCCCAACCTCCACTCCCGGGCTCACCTCCCTGTCCCATCTGCCACTCCCGGACACACTTCCCCGTCCCGTCCCGGACTCATCTTCCCGTCCCAACCTCCACTCCCGGGCTCACCTCCCCATCCCAACCACCACTCCCGGGCTCACCTCCACGTCCCGACCTCCACTCCTGGACTCACCACCTCGTCCCAACCTCAACTCCCGGCCTCACCTCACTGACCCAACCTCCACTCCCGGACTCATCTTCCCGTCCCAACCTCCACTCCCGGGCTCACCTCCCCGTCCCAACCGCCTCTCCCGGACTCAGCTCCCCATCCAAACATCCACTCCCGGGCTCACCTCGCCATCTCAACCTCCACTCCTGGGCTCACCTCCCCATCCCGACCTCCACTCCAGGAATCACCTCCCCGTCCCAACCTCCACTCCCGGGCTCACTTACCCATCCCAACCTCCAATCCCAGGCTCACCTCCCCGTCCCAACCTCCACTCCCGGGCCTTCCTCCCCATCCCAACCTCCAATCCCGGGGTCACATTCCAGTCCGAAACTCCACTCCCGGGCTCAACTCCCCTTCCCAACCTACACTCCCGGACACACCTTTCCAACCCAACCTCCACTCCTGGGCTCACCTCCCCGA
The DNA here is from genome assembly GCF_004010195.1 of Chiloscyllium plagiosum. Lineage (NCBI taxonomy): Eukaryota > Metazoa > Chordata > Chondrichthyes > Orectolobiformes > Hemiscylliidae > Chiloscyllium > Chiloscyllium plagiosum. The sequence goes on along the minus strand of NW_025213402.1, from coordinate 22,738 downwards.
CCCAACCTCCACCCCCGGGCTCACCTCCCCTTCCCAACCTCCACTCACAGACTCACCCTCCCGTCGCAACCTCCACTCCC
>NW_025213402.1:13201-22089 GCF_004010195.1 Chiloscyllium plagiosum | reverse complement strand
CTTACTGGTCTGTAATTGCCGGGGATTTCCCTATTTCCTTTCTTGAAGAGAGGAATTACATTTGCCTCCCTCCAGTCCTCAGGTACGACTCCAGTGGAGAGCGAGGATACAAAGATCTTCGCAAGCGGTGAAGCAATCACATTTCTCGCTTCGCAAAGCAGCCAAGGACAAATCTGGTCTGGCCCTGGCGACTTGTCAATCTTAATGTTTGTCAAAATTTTCAGCACATCAGCTTCCTCATCTGTTCCAGCATGCTTACCTGTTCCTCAATGGTTTCATTCACTACAAGGTCCTGTTCTTTAGTAAAGACAGAAGCAAAAAACTCTTTTAGGGCTTCCCCTACCTCCTCAGACTCTATACACAACTTCCCTATGCTATCCCTGATCGGCCCTATTCTTTCTTTGATCATTCTCTTATTCCTCACATACGTGTAAAATGCCTTTGGATTCTCCCTAATCCTTCCCGCCAAGCCTTTTTCGTGCCCCCTCCTGGTTCTCCTCAGACCATTTTTGAACTCCTTTAGTTCTCAATTCGCTTATGAGCATGAATAGTTTCCCCCACCTACTGTACCCATGATTTTGAAAACTCCCATCAAATCTACTCATAGTCTTCTCCCCAAGAACTTTCCTAACCTCTCAAACCTATCTTCATAACTGAGGTCTCTAATCCCTGGAACCATTCTCATATACCTCTTTTACATTTCTCCAAAGTATTCACATCCAAAATGCATCACCTCACATTTCTCGACAGGCGCCATCTCTCAGCCAGTCCTCCAAACTGCCAAGGTGTTTAGATGTTTTACTCTATCCTCACAATGCTTCCAAGCTGTTCTATACAGTACCCTTGAACACCGAGTACAGATAATGTCTGTAAACCACAAAACGTACACAGGGTATTTACACTCAGTGTGTGGGGTTATCATCCATATTCTACACCAGGGAGACAGCAAAGAGGTAAAATCACTGGAGTTGTAATGCCAGAGAGTTTACCTCTTGGCAAAGGCCAGGCTAATGCTCTGGGGATATCACTCCAAATCCCACCAGAACAACTGGTGGAACTTTAAAGTCTGCTGTCAACTCCAAACTCTTACGTTACTGACTCAACTGTCTGAGCAAGCTACTCCGCTCAAAGACAATTAGAGTATAAACACTAACCCTACCAGCAGCAGCCCCATCACATGAAAATTCAAAACAAAAACCACACAAAACCAAACTGGATACTGGTGCTGTGCATAATCTGCAGAATTCAGGAGGAAGTAGAGGCCATTGATAGAAGATAGATCCTAATAAATCCAATGGGAAACATCTTACCCTTCCAAGAGAGGGTGGAATGTGGGAACCTCTCCCACATGGAGTGGTCAAGGTGCCTTGTGTCGGTCTATTCGGGTGGTGCTGGATAAATATAGAGTGAGAAAGTGATAGAGTCGTAAAGTCATAGAGATGTACAGCGTGGAAACAGACCCTTTGGTCCAACTCGTCCATGCCGACCAGATATCCCAACCCAATCTAGTCCCATCTGCCAGCACCCGGCCCATATCCCTCCAAACCCTTCCCTTTCATATACTCATCCAGATGCCTTTTAAATGTTGCACCTGTAGCAGCCTCCACCACTTCCTCTGGCAGCTCATTCCATACACTTATCACATTCTGAGTGAAAAAGTTGTCCCTTAGGTCTCTTTTATATCTTTCCCCTCTCACCCTAAACCTAGGGTGGGACTAGATTGGGTTGGGATATCTGGTGGGCATGGACGAGTTAGACCAAAGGGTCTGTTTCCATGCTGTACATCTCTATGACTTTATGACTCTATCCCTCTAGCTCTGGACTCCCCGACCCCAGGCAAGAGACCTGGTCTATTTACCCTATCCATGCCCTTCATGATTTTATAAAACATCTATGAGGTCACCCCTCAGCCTCCGACACTCCAGGGAAAACAGCCCCAGCCTGTTCAGCCTCTCCCTGTAGCTCAAACCCTCCAACCCTGGCAACATTCTTGTAAATCTTTTCTGAAACCCTTCAAGTTTCACAACATCCTTCCCATAAGAATGAGACCAGAATTGTATGCAATATTACAAAAATGGCCTAACCAATGTCTTGTACAGCTGCAACATGACCTCCCAACTCCTGTACTCAATACTCTGACCAATAAAGGAAAGCATACCAAACACCTTCTTCACTATCCTATCTACCTGCGACCCCACTTTCAAGGAACTATGAACCTGCGCTCCAAGGTCTCTTTGTTCAGCAACACTCCCTAGGGCCTTACCATTATGTGTATACGTCCTGCTAAGATTTGCTTTCCCAAAAGGCAGCGCCTCACATTTAACTAAATTAAACTACATCTGCAACTCATCAGTCCATTGGGCCATTTGATTATGATCCCGTTGTACTCAGAGGTAACCTTCTTCGCTGTCCACTACACCTCTAATTTTGTTGTCATCTGCAAACTTACTAACTATACCTCGTATGCTCACATCCAAATCATTTACATAATAATGAAAAGTAGTGGACCCAGCACCAATCCTTGTGGCACTCCACTGGTCACAGGCCTCCAGTCTGAAAAACAACCCTCCACCACCACCCTCTGTCTTCTACCTTTGAGCCAGTTCTGTATCCGAATGGCTAGTTCTCCCTGTATTCCCTGAGATCTAACCTTGCTAACCAGTCTCCCATGAGGTACCTTCTCAAATGCCTTATTGAAGTCCGTATAGGTCATGTTGCTCCCTTCTCAAATGCCTTATTGAAGTCCGTATAGGTCATGTTGCTCTGCCCTCATCAATCCTCTTTGTTACTTTTTCAAAAAACTCAGTCAAGTTTGTGAGACATGATTTCCCACGCACAAAACTATGCTGACTATCCCTAATCAGTCCTTGCCTTTCCAAATACATGTACATTCTGTCCATCCATGTCCTTTTCCACAGTAAACACTGATGCAAAATACTCTTAATATCTCCCCCAGCTCCTGCAGCTCCACACAAAGGCTGCCTTGCTGATCTTTGAGGGGCCCTATTATCTCCCTAGTTACCCTTTTGTCCTTAATGGATTTGTAAAAACCCTTTGCCTTCCTGATTTTCCCCCTTCAGTATACTCCTACTGCCTTTATACTCTTCTAAGCATTCATTCGATTTATCCTGTCGATACCTGACATATGCTTCCTTGTTTTCCTTAACCAAACCCTCAATTTCTCTGGTCATCCAGCTACACCTACCTACTCCTACCTTTCACCCTAACAGGAATGCACTGTCTCTGGACTCTCGTTATCTCATTTCTGAAGGCTTCCCATTTTCCAGCTGTCCCTTTACCTGCGAACATCTACTCCCAATCAACTTTTGAAAGTTCTTGCCTAATACAAGGAGATAGCGATGGGGGTAAGCTATGAGATATGGAGCAAATGAGTCAAGCAGCCTATTAAATTCTGAATAAACTCCATTTTGCAAAGAACCTCAGAATTATTATGGCGCAGGAGGAGGAGATTCGAGACTAGCATTTCTGCACTGTCTCCCCAAATGAGCACCAGGACACCTCCCTGTGTTTATTACCTATTTAAATAATCATCCAATACCCTCTCAAATGCCTCAGTTGAAGCTGCCTCCACATTTGCAGGCAGAGCACTCCATATCCGAACTACTCACTGTATGAAATCATCTTTTCTCACATCGCATTTACTTGTTCTGCAAAGCATTTGAAAATGTTCTGGTACTCGATCCATTTGAGCAGGAACAGTTTCTTGCTATCCACTCTATACAGCCCATTTAAGAGTTTGAAAACTTCAATCAAATCTCCTCTGAGCCTTCTCCTCTCAAGGGAGAAAAGCCCCAACCTCTCAACTTTGCTGAGACAAAGTGATGAGCTGTCAGCGTTTGGAACTGTGTATGTACATAAATAGATGTGTAAATTTGACAAGCTAAATACTAGGAGGGAGAACAGGGGAGAAAATGCTGAATGTAGTGTGATACAATAGCATAATCCAATGGCACCCTCTGTGTTGAAAGGCTGCACTGCACAACACCATTTCTAGACTTCCATTAACCCCAACAGCTGCTTGTGAGCACAAGTACCTGTCCAATACCTGCCCAGTATAAGAGTTTAAATTTAAATTCACTCATTGGATGTGGACATCACTGGCTAGGTCAGCATTTATTGCACATCCCTGAAGACCCAGAGGGCAGTTAAGAGTCAAGCACATTGCTGTTGGTCTGGAGTCACATGTAGGCCAAACACAGGTAAGGATGGCAGTTACCCTCCCTCAAGGATATAAGTGAACTAGACGGGATTTTCCCAACAATCGACAATAGATTCACGGTCAGCCTTAAACTCTTAATTTTAAATCCCATGCAGGATTTGAACCCAGGTACCCAGAACATTACCTGGGTCTCTGGTTTAACAGAAACTCGGAGAAATTTAGGACTGCAGATGCTCGAGATCAGAGTCGAAAACAATAGTAGGCCAGGCAGCATCCATGGAGCAGGAGAATTGATATTTCGGGCATAATCCTTCCTCATTCCTGACAAAGTGCCTATGCCCGAAATGTCGATTCTCCTACTCCTTAGATGCTGCCTGACCTGCGCCACACTTTTCATCTGTGGATTAACAGTCCAGTGATAATATTCTCCTAAAGTCAGAGTGACCACAGCTACCAATCTGGGAGCTGTCTGGATTGAAAGAGTAACTGCAAGACCAGTCCGAGAACTGCCTGATAATCCTGGGAGTATGTGAGTGACCGCAGGCACTGGTCTGAAAGCTGCCCAATAATCCTGGGAGTGTGAGAGTGACCACGGGCACCGGTCTGAAAGCTGCCCGGTAATCCTGGGAGTGGGTGTGACCGCAGGCACCGGTCTGAAAGCTGCCCAGTAATCCTGGGAGTGTATGATTGACCACGGGCACCGGTCTGAAAGCTGCCCAGTAATCCTGGGAATGGGTGTGGCCACAGGCACCGTTCTGAAAGCTGCCCAGTAATCCTGGGAGTGTATGATTGACCACGGGCACCGGTCTGAAAGCTGCCCAGTAATCCTGGGAGTGAGTGTGACCGCGGGCACCGGTCTGAAAACTGTGTAGTAATTTTGGGAATGGGTGTGGCCACAGGCACCGTTCTGAAAGCTGCCCAGTAATCCTGGGAGTGTATGATTGACCACGGGCACCGGTCTGAAAGCTGCCCAGTAATCCTGGGAGTGAGTGTGACCGCTGGCACCGGTCTGAAAACTGCCCAGTAATCCTGGGAGTGTGACAGTGACCACAGGCACCAGTCTGAAAGCTGCCCAGTAATCCTGGGAGTGCTAGTGATGTCAGGCACCGGTCTGAGCCTGAGTGATGATGAGTGTGCCAGTTTGAGATTTTTCTGGTGATCTCAATTGAGTCATCGCAGGTACTGGTCCAAGGACTTCCCAGGAGTGAAAGAGTGACCATAGGTACCAGTCTGAGAGCTGCCAGGTAGTTGGAGAGTGACTACGGATACAATTGGAAGGTACACCAACGTCAACAATTTAGATTCATGAGATACAGCCTCACCGAGAGACTCGAAAGCATGTATACACACTCATAGAATCTCTATAGTGTGTAAAGAGTCTACCCAGCCCGTTCTCTCCCAATTTGTTCTGACCGCCTGAAGACCATCCCATCCAGGCTCAGTCCCCTACTTTATTCCCATAATCTTGCATTTACTAATCCACTTAACCAGAACATGTTCGGACTGAGAAACCTATGTGGAAACTTACATAGACATGGGAAGAATGTGCAAACTCGACACAGAGTCACCCAAGGCTGGAATCAAATCCAGGTGCCTGGTGCTGTGAGGTAGCAGCGTTAACCACCGAGCCACCGCGCCGCATTCATGGCGAACACAGAATGAGAGAATTGAGAAAAACTGGAGCAGGAGCACATGAACCTAGTTTCCCTCACTTTGTACCTCATGTTAAACAGCTCACTATAAATTCTCTCCACCCTCACTCAACCAACACTGTCCCAACATTCACTAACAGAAACCTAGTGGACCACTATCCTTTTCATATGCTCCACAGTGCTGTTCAAACTTAGTTCAGAAAATGAGAATGTGGGGCTCCCCTCCTGATGATGAAATCTCAATTGCTCAAAACACGCACACATGTTAAAAACCTTACACTACCACGCAGATTTTTTCCAGCATAAATCTCTAGGTGCCCTCTATGGTGACACTTTTTTACATAACAATGTCCCACTGCACCACCACATTCAGAGAGGGGAACTGCAAAACAACATGTTTACACAGGTCTTCACCAAACCAAGGCATCCAAAAATATATTTGTCTAAACCTTTCAAGAGGTTCAAATGTGAAATATCTTGTACTGTAGAGGTTACATCTCAAGTTATTAGCCTCCTGTACAAAACAATCAGTCTCAATAATGAAATATTTTGATAAAGGCGCCCAAGACTAAAATAATTGGAACACAAATGAGGGAAAATGAAAAGTTATGTACTTTAGCAGGAAACCTTTATTTTGAAAGGAATGGAATATAAAAATAGAAATGCCTTGCTAAACCTATACAAGCACTAGTTAGACCTCAGCTGAACAGCTTTACTGTGAACAGTTTTGGTACCTTATCGAAGAAAATATGTACTGGGATTGGAATCAATACAAAGAAGATTCACTCAGCAGAGCCTGGGTATGGAGGGACAGTCTTATGAGGAGAGGTTCAGTAGGTTCGTGTTATACTCATTTGAGTTTAGAAGAATAAAAGCAGACCTTATTAAACAAATAAGACACATATTCCCCAAAGGGAAATAAAAGCAATATACAGCAATGCTGGAAATTTGAAATAAGAACAATGCTGGAAAAACTCACCAAGTCTGGCAGCGTCTATGAAGAGAGAAACACTTCAGCTGCAAAGAAGTCATTTGAACTAAAACGTTTAATTCTATTTCTCTTTCTGCTTTTAAGATTCTTAAAGAGTTTGAGAGGGTAGATGTGGAGAGGTGGTTTTCCTTTGTGGAACTAGCAGCACCATCTCATAGAATGCAGTCACCTGGTTAGAGTAGAGTCAGAGAAATTTCTTCTGTCAGAGGTTAGTGAACCGGTGGTATCCTTTACCAGAGAGGGCAATTGAAGCTGGGTCATTAGTATATTCAAAGCTGTGATAGACAAATTTTTAATTAGTAAGAGAATCAAGGGTTATGAAGATAAGACAGAAAAATAGAGTAATGATTATCAAATCATCTATGATCTCACTGAGTGGCAGAGCAGACTCAATGCAACTCATAGCCTGCTCCTTCTCCTATGTCTTTGCATCTAAATGCCTTAGCTACAGATGGTCTATTTATTGATAATTACACAGGACCAATTTTCAACAATATATTTTGGTCCCCAAACCATAACTTTATTTAATCTACCTGCTCACCATTTTTGATCTGACGATATCCACATGCAGATAGTTACAGAATTAATAGATTTAGTCCAATGAGAACAAACATGGCATATCTTACACACACAATCATGAGGAGAATTTAGATTAGAAGTACAGAGTTGTTGCAAAGTTCAAAAATTCAAAAAACACTCATATGGAAAGAGCTTTAGTATGAGTAAATGTAAACACACAGAGTAATCGACCCAACACCAAAGTAACCGACCCCGTCGACAACCAGTCGCCAGAGTAACTGACCCCGTCGTCAACCAGTTGCCAGAGTAACCGACCCCATCGTCAACCCTACGCCAGAGTAACCGACACTGTCATCGACCAGACACCAGAGTAACCGACCCCGTCGTCGACCCGACATCAGAGTAACCGACCCCATCATCGACGCGACACCAGAGTAACCGACCCCGGCATCGATCAGACACCAGAGTAACCGACCCCGTCATTGACCAGACACCAGAGTAACCGACCCCGTCGTCGACCAGACACCAGAGTAACCGACCCCCGTTGTCGACCAGACACCAGAGTAACCGACCCCGTCGTCGACCCGACACCAGAGTACCCGACACCGTCGTCGACCAGACACCAGAGTAACCGACCCCGTCGTCGACACGGCACCAGAGTAACCAACCCCGCCATCGACGCAACACCAGAGTAAACGATCCCGTCATTGACCAGACACCAGAGTAACCGACACCGTCATTGACCAGACACCAGAATAACCGACACCGTCATTGACCAGACACCAGAATAACCGACACCGTCGCCGACCCGGCACCAGAGTAACCGACACCGTCGCCGACCCGGCACCAGAGTAACCGACACCGTCGTTGACCAGACACCAGTGTAACCGACCCCGTCGTCGACCCGACACCAGTGTAACCGACCCCGGCGTCAATCAGACACCAGAGTAACCGACACCGTCGTGGATCAGACACCAGAGTAACCGACCCCGTCATCGACCCGACACCAGAGTAACCGACCCCGTCGTTAACCAGACACCAGAGTAATCGACCCAGTCGTGGACCCGACACCAGAGTAACCGACCACATCATCGACGCAACACCAGAGTAACCGACCCCGTCGTCGACCAGACACCAGACTAACCGACACCGTCATCGACCAGACACCAGAATAACCGACACTGTCATCAACCCTACGCCAGAGTAACCGACACTGTCATCGACCAGAATAACCGACACTGTCATCAACCAGACACCAGTGTAACCGACTCCGGCGTCAATCAGACACCAGAGTAACCGACTCCGGCGTCAATCAGACACCAGAGTAGCCGACCCCGGCGTCGATCAGACACCAGAGTAACCGACAACGTCATCGACCAGGCACCAGAATAACCGATACCGTCATCAACCCTACGCCAGAGTAACCGACACAGTCTTCGAACAGAATAACCGACACTGTCATCGACCAGACACCAGAGTAACCGACCCCGTCATCGACCAGACACCAGAGTAACCGACCCCGTCATCGACCAGACACCAGATAACC
>NW_025213402.1:10134-13188 GCF_004010195.1 Chiloscyllium plagiosum | reverse complement strand
CAGACACCAGAGTAACCGACCCCGTCATCGACCAGAACCAGAGTAACCGACACCGTCGTTGATCAGACACCAGAGTAACCAATACCGTCGTCGATCAGACACCAGAGTAACCGACCCCGTCATCGACCAGAACCAGAGTAACCAACACCGTCGTCGATCAGACACCAGAGTAACCGACACCGTCGTCGACCCAACATCAGAGTAACCGACCCCGGCGTCGATCAGACACCAGAGTAACCGACCCCGGCGTCGATCAGACACCAGAGTAGCCGACCCCGGCGTCGATCAGACACCAGAGTGATTGACACCGTCATCGACCAGGCACCAGAATAACCGATACCGTCATCAACCCTACGCCAGAGTAACCGACACTGTCTTCGACCAGAATAACCGACCCCGTCATCGACCAGACACCAGAGTAACCGACACCGTCGTCGATCAGACACCAGAGTAACCGACCCCGTCATCGACCAGAACCAGAGTAACCAACACCGTCGTCGATCAGACACCAGAGTAAACGACACCGTCGTCGACCCGACATCAGAGTAACCGACCCCGGCGTCGATCAGACACCAGAGTAACCGACCCCGGCGTCAATCAGACACCAGAGTAGCCGACCACGGCGTCGATCAGACACCAGAGTAACCGACCCCATCATCGACCAGACACCAGAGTAACCCACCGCGTCGTCGACACGACACCAGAGTAACCGACACCGTCATCGACCAGACACCAGAGTAACCGACCCTGACGTCGATCAGACAGCAGAGTAACCGACACCATCATCGACTCGACAGCAGAGGACCCGACCCTGTCATCGACCAGACACCAGAGTAACCGATCCCGTCATCGACCAGACACCAGAGTAACCAATCCCATCATTGACCAGACACCAGAATAACCGACAGCGTCGTCGACCAGACACCAGAGTAACCAACACCGTCGTCGATCAGACACTAGAGTAACCGACCCCAGTGTTGACCCGACACCAGAGTAACCGACCCCGGCGTTGACCAGACACCAGAGTAACCAACCCCGGCGTTGATCAGACACCAGAGTAACCGACCCCGGCCGGCGTTGATCAGACACCAGAGTAACCGACCCCGGCGTTGATCAGACACCAGAGTAACCGACCCTGGCGTTGATCAGACACCAGAGTAACCGACCCCGGCGTTGATCAGACACCAGAGTAACCGACCCCCGGCGTCGATCAGACACCAGAGTAACCGACCCCATCATCGACCAGACACCAGAGTAACCGACACCGTCGTCCATCAGACACCAGAGTAACCGACCCCAGCGTCGATCAGACACCAGAGTAACCGATCCCATCATTGACCAGACACCAGAGTAACCGACACCGTCGTCGACCCGGCACCAGAGTAACCGACACCGTCATCGAACAGACACCAGAATAACCGACACCGTCAGCCCTACGCCAGAGTAACCGACACAGTCGTCAGCCCTACGCCAGAGTAACCGACACTATCATCGACCAGACACCAGAGTAACCGCCCCCGTCGTCAACCAGACACTAGAGAAACCGACCCCATCGCGTACCCGACACCAGAGTAACCGACACCGTCGTCGTCCCGACAACAGAGTAGCCGACCCCGTCATCGACACCAGAGTAACAGACCCCGTCGTCAACCAGACACCAGATTAACCGACCCAGTCATCCACCAGACTCCAGAGTAACCGATCCCGTCATCGACCAGACACCAGAGTAACCGACCCTGACGTCGATCAGACACCAGAGTAACCGACCCCGTCGTCGATCAGACACCAGAGTAACCGACACCGTCGTCGATCAGACATCGGAGTAACCGACACCGTCGTCGACTCGACACCAGAGTACCAACACCGTCGCCGACCAGACACCAGAGTAACCGACCCCGCCATCGACGCAACACCAGAGTAACCGACACCGTCATTGACCAGACACCAGAATAACCGACCCCGTCGTCGACCCGACACCAGAGTAACCGACCCCTTCGTCGACCAGACACCAGAATAACCGACACTGTCATCGACCAGACACCAGAGTAACCGACGCCGGCGTCGATCAGACACTAGAGTAACCGACCACGTCATCGACGCAACACCAGACTAACCGACCCTGTCGTCGACCAGACACCAGACTAACCGACGTCATCGACCAGACACTAGAGTAACCGACACCGTCATCGACCAGACACCAGAATAACCGAAACAGTCATCAACCCTACGCCAGAGTAACCGACACTATAATCGACCAGAATAACCGACACTGTCATCAACCAGACACCAGTGTAACCGACCCCGGCGTCAATCAGACACCAGAGTAACCGACTCCGGCGTCAATCAGACACCAGAGTAACCGACAACGTCGTCGACCAGACACCAGAGTAACCGACAACGTCGTCGACCAGGCACCAGAATAACCGATACCGTCATCAACCCTATGCCAGAGTAACCGACACTGTCTTCGAACAGAATAACCGACACTGTCATTGACCAGACACCAGATTAACCGACCCCGTCATCGACCAGACACCAGAGTAACCAACACCGTCGTCGATCAGACACCAGAGTAACCGACACCGTCGTCGACCATACACCAGAGTAACCGACACCGTCGTTGATCAGACACCAGAGTAACCAACACGGTCGTCGATCAGACACCAGAGTAACCGACACCGTCGTCGACCCGACATCAGAGTAACCGACCCCGGCGTCGCTCAGACACCAGAGTAACCGACCCCGGCTTCGATCAGACACCAGAGTGACTGACACCGTCATCGACCAGACACCAGAATAACCGATACCGTCATCAACCCTACGCCAGAGTAACCGACACTGTCTTCGACCAGAATAACCGACCCCGTCATCGACCAGACACCAGAGTAACCGACCCCGTCATCGACCAGACACCAGAGTAACGGACACCGTCGTTGATCAGACACCAGAGTAACCAACACCGTCGTCGATCAGACACCAGAGTAACCGACACCGTCGTCGACCCGACATCAGAGTAACCGACACCGTCGTCGATCAGACACCAGAGTAACCGAC
>NW_025213402.1:0-988 GCF_004010195.1 Chiloscyllium plagiosum | reverse complement strand
TTTTGGAATAGCTTGTGGTGGAGCCCACTAGGGAAGAGGCAATACTGGATTTAGTGTTGTGCAATGAGGCAGATGTGAAGCGGGAGCTTAAGGTGAAGGAACCGTTCGGAGGCAGTGATCATAATATGATTGCATATTATAGAGAGGGAGAAGATAGAATCAGAGGTAACAGTATTACACCTGAATAAAGGCAACTATAGAGGCATGAGAGAGTAACTGGTTAGAATTGACTGGGAGAGGAGCCCAGCAGGAGAGACAGTGGAATAGCAATGGCAGGAGTTTCTGGGAATAATTCAGGAGAGACAGCAGAGATTCATCTTGAGGAAAAAGAAGTATGGTACAGGAAGGATGAGGCAATAATGACTGACGAAGGAAGTCAGAAGAGCATAAAAGCAAAACAGAAAGCTATGGTTATGATGTGGCATATAGTGTGACAAGGGCAGTGGGAAACCAGGGGATTAGGAAGCTTACAAAGACCAACAGAGGGCAACAAAAAAAGAAATAAGGAGGGAGAAGATTAAATATGAGGGTAAGTTAGCAAGTAATATAAAGGAAGACTGTAGATGTATAAAGGGCAAAGAAGAGGCAAAATTGGACAGCGGGCTACTGAAAAATGATGCTGGAGACATAATAGTGGGGAACAAGGAAATGGCTGAGGAACTGAATAATTACTTCTCATCAGTCTTCACAGTGGAAGGCATAAGTAATATCCCAAAAATTAACAAGAGTGAGGGGGCGGAGCTGAGTCTTGTGGCCATCACCAAGGAGAAGGTGCGAGAAAAATTGAATGGCCTGAAGATGAATAAATCACCTGGACCAGATGGATCACACCCCAGAGTTCTAAGGGAGATAGCTGAAGAGATAATGGAGGTGTTAGTGCTGAGCTTTTAGGATAGAAGCCTGACTGTCTGACAGAAAGCAGAGAATGGGGATAAAAGCATCCTTCTCAGGATGGTAGCTGGTGACAAGATGTGTTGTGCAAGGTTCA
>NW_025213401.1:0-32776 GCF_004010195.1 Chiloscyllium plagiosum | reverse complement strand
GCGGGTGGGGAGTGAGGGGTTGATGGTGCTGTGTGTCACAGGGGGTTTAGGGAAACGCGGTGACCCTCCCTGGGGCCCGATCTCCCCCTCCTGACTGCCTCTGCCTGTTCTCCGTTGTCTCCTCTATGCAGATTTTCTGCGTGCACGGCGGTCTCTCCCCCTCCATACAAACGCTGGATCAGATCAGGACAATAGATCGTAAACAGGAGGTCCCTCACGACGGGCCCATGTGTGATCTCCTGTGGTCAGACCCTGAAGGTGAAAGGGCAGTGGGCGAGGGTGAAGGGGGCGATATATTGGGTGGGGATCTTCAACCCAGCAAGAGCAGGTGGGGCACTGACTCTCCCCGGGGTGCGGGGGGAGACACTGACTCTCCCCGGGGTACGGGGGGGGACACTGACTCTCCCCGGGGTACGGGGGTGGGACACTGACTCTCCCCGGGGTACGGGAGGGGACACTGACTCTCCCCGGGGTACGGGAGGGGACACTGACTCTCCCCGGGGTACGGGGGACACTGACTCTCCCCGGGGTACGGGAGGGGACACTGACTCTCCCCGGGGTACGCGAGGGGACACTGACTCTCCCCGGGGTATTGGGGGAGGGGACACTGACTCTCCCCGGGGTACAGGGGGAGACACTGACTCTCCCCGGGGTACGGGAGGGGACACTGACTCTCCCCGGGGTACGGGGGGAGACACTGACTCTCCCCGGGGTACGGGGGGGGACACTGACTCTCCCCGGGGTACGGGGGGGGACACTGACTCTCCCCGGGGTACGGGAGGGGACACTGACTCTCCCCGGGGTACGGGGGGGGACACTGACTCTCCCCGGGGTACGGGGGGGGACACTGACTCTCCCCGGGGTACGGGAGGGGACACTGACTCTCCCCGGGGTACGGGGGGGGACACTGACTCTCCCCGGGGTACGGGAGGGGACACTGACTCTCCCCGGGGTACGGGGGGGGACACTGACTCTCCCCGGGGTACGGGAGGGGACACTGACTCTCCCCGGGGTACGGGGGGGGACACTGACTCTCCCCGGGGTACGGGAGGGGACACTGACTCTCCCCGGGGTACGGGGGGGGACACTGACTCTCCCCGGGGTACGGGAGGGGACACTGACTCTCCCCGGGGTACGGGGGGGGACACTGACTCTCCCCGGGGTACGGGAGGGGACACTGACTCTCCCCGGGGTACGGGGGGGGACACTGACTCTCCCCGGGGTACGGGAGGGGACACTGACTCTCCCCGGGGTACGGGGGGGGACACTGACTCTCCCCGGGGTACGGGAGGGGACACTGACTCTCCCCGGGGTACGGGGGGGGACACTGACTCTCCCCGGGGTACGGGAGGGGACACTGACTCTCCCCGGGGTACGGGGGGGGACACTGACTCTCCCCGGGGTACGGGAGGGGACACTGACTCTCCCCGGGGTACGGGGGGGGACACTGACTCTCCCCGGGGTACGGGAGGGGACACTGACTCTCCCCGGGGTACGGGGGGGGACACTGACTCTCCCCGGGGTACGGGAGGGGACACTGACTCTCCCCGGGGTACGGGGGGGGACACTGACTCTCCCCGGGGTACGGGAGGGGACACTGACTCTCCCCGGGGTACGGGGGGGGACACTGACTCTCCCCGGGGTACGGGAGGGGACACTGACTCTCCCCGGGGTACGGGGGGGGACACTGACTCTCCCCGGGGTACGGGAGGGGACACTGACTCTCCCCGGGGTACGGGGGGGGACACTGACTCTCCCCGGGGTACGGGAGGGGACACTGACTCTCCCCGGGGTACGGGGGGGGACACTGACTCTCCCCGGGGTACGGGAGGGGACACTGACTCTCCCCGGGGTACGGGGGGGGACACTGACTCTCCCCGGGGTACGGGAGGGGACACTGACTCTCCCCGGGGTACGGGGGGGGACACTGACTCTCCCCGGGGTACGGGAGGGGACACTGACTCTCCCCGGGGTACGGGGGGGGACACTGACTCTCCCCGGGGTACGGGAGGGGACACTGACTCTCCCCGGGGTACGGGGGGGGACACTGACTCTCCCCGGGGTACGGGAGGGGACACTGACTCTCCCCGGGGTACGGGGGGGGACACTGACTCTCCCCGGGGTACGGGAGGGGACACTGACTCTCCCCGGGGTACGGGGGGGGACACTGACTCTCCCCGGGGTACGGGAGGGGACACTGACTCTCCCCGGGGTACGGGGGGGGACACTGACTCTCCCCGGGGTACGGGAGGGGACACTGACTCTCCCCGGGGTACGGGGGGGGACACTGACTCTCCCCGGGGTACGGGAGGGGACACTGACTCTCCCCGGGGTACGGGGGGGGACACTGACTCTCCCCGGGGTACGGGAGGGGACACTGACTCTCCCCGGGGTACGGGGGGGGACACTGACTCTCCCCGGGGTACGGGAGGGGACACTGACTCTCCCCGGGGTACGGGGGGGGACACTGACTCTCCCCGGGGTACGGGAGGGGACACTGACTCTCCCCGGGGTACGGGGGGGGACACTGACTCTCCCCGGGGTACGGGAGGGGACACTGACTCTCCCCGGGGTACGGGGGGGGACACTGACTCTCCCCGGGGTACGGGAGGGGACACTGACTCTCCCCGGGGTACGGGGGGGGACACTGACTCTCCCCGGGGTACGGGAGGGGACACTGACTCTCCCCGGGGTACGGGGGGGGACACTGACTCTCCCCGGGGTACGGGAGGGGACACTGACTCTCCCCGGGGTACGGGGGGGGACACTGACTCTCCCCGGGGTACGGGAGGGGACACTGACTCTCCCCGGGGTACGGGGGGGGACACTGACTCTCCCCGGGGTACGGGAGGGGACACTGACTCTCCCCGGGGTACGGGGGGGGACACTGACTCTCCCCGGGGTACGGGAGGGGACACTGACTCTCCCCGGGGTACGGGGGGGGACACTGACTCTCCCCGGGGTACGGGAGGGGACACTGACTCTCCCCGGGGTACGGGGGGGGACACTGACTCTCCCCGGGGTACGGGAGGGGACACTGACTCTCCCCGGGGTACGGGGGGGGACACTGACTCTCCCCGGGGTACGGGAGGGGACACTGACTCTCCCCGGGGTACGGGGGGGGACACTGACTCTCCCCGGGGTACGGGAGGGGACACTGACTCTCCCCGGGGTACGGGGGGGGACACTGACTCTCCCCGGGGTACGGGAGGGGACACTGACTCTCCCCGGGGTACGGGGGGGGACACTGACTCTCCCCGGGGTACGGGAGGGGACACTGACTCTCCCCGGGGTACGGGGGGGGACACTGACTCTCCCCGGGGTACGGGAGGGGACACTGACTCTCCCCGGGGTACGGGGGGGGACACTGACTCTCCCCGGGGTACGGGAGGGGACACTGACTCTCCCCGGGGTACGGGGGGGGACACTGACTCTCCCCGGGGTACGGGAGGGGACACTGACTCTCCCCGGGGTACGGGGGGGGACACTGACTCTCCCCGGGGTACGGGAGGGGACACTGACTCTCCCCGGGGTACGGGGGGGGACACTGACTCTCCCCGGGGTACGGGAGGGGACACTGACTCTCCCCGGGGTACGGGGGGGGACACTGACTCTCCCCGGGGTACGGGAGGGGACACTGACTCTCCCCGGGGTACGGGGGGGGACACTGACTCTCCCCGGGGTACGGGAGGGGACACTGACTCTCCCCGGGGTACGGGGGGGGACACTGACTCTCCCCGGGGTACGGGAGGGGACACTGACTCTCCCCGGGGTACGGGGGGGGACACTGACTCTCCCCGGGGTACGGGAGGGGACACTGACTCTCCCCGGGGTACGGGGGGGGACACTGACTCTCCCCGGGGTACGGGAGGGGACACTGACTCTCCCCGGGGTACGGGGGGGGACACTGACTCTCCCCGGGGTACGGGAGGGGACACTGACTCTCCCCGGGGTACGGGGGGGGACACTGACTCTCCCCGGGGTACGGGAGGGGACACTGACTCTCCCCGGGGTACGGGGGGGGACACTGACTCTCCCCGGGGTACGGGAGGGGACACTGACTCTCCCCGGGGTACGGGGGGGGACACTGACTCTCCCCGGGGTACGGGAGGGGACACTGACTCTCCCCGGGGTACGGGGGGGGACACTGACTCTCCCCGGGGTACGGGAGGGGACACTGACTCTCCCCGGGGTACGGGGGGGGACACTGACTCTCCCCGGGGTACGGGAGGGGACACTGACTCTCCCCGGGGTACGGGGGGGGACACTGACTCTCCCCGGGGTACGGGAGGGGACACTGACTCTCCCCGGGGTACGGGGGGGGACACTGACTCTCCCCGGGGTACGGGAGGGGACACTGACTCTCCCCGGGGTACGGGGGGGGACACTGACTCTCCCCGGGGTACGGGAGGGGACACTGACTCTCCCCGGGGTACGGGGGGGGACACTGACTCTCCCCGGGGTACGGGAGGGGACACTGACTCTCCCCGGGGTACGGGGGGGGACACTGACTCTCCCCGGGGTACGGGAGGGGACACTGACTCTCCCCGGGGTACGGGGGGGGACACTGACTCTCCCCGGGGTACGGGAGGGGACACTGACTCTCCCCGGGGTACGGGGGGGGACACTGACTCTCCCCGGGGTACGGGAGGGGACACTGACTCTCCCCGGGGTACGGGGGGGGACACTGACTCTCCCCGGGGTACGGGAGGGGACACTGACTCTCCCCGGGGTACGGGGGGGGACACTGACTCTCCCCGGGGTACGGGAGGGGACACTGACTCTCCCCGGGGTACGGGGGGGGACACTGACTCTCCCCGGGGTACGGGAGGGGACACTGACTCTCCCCGGGGTACGGGGGGGGACACTGACTCTCCCCGGGGTACGGGAGGGGACACTGACTCTCCCCGGGGTACGGGGGGGGACACTGACTCTCCCCGGGGTACGGGAGGGGACACTGACTCTCCCCGGGGTACGGGGGGGGACACTGACTCTCCCCGGGGTACGGGAGGGGACACTGACTCTCCCCGGGGTACGGGGGGGGACACTGACTCTCCCCGGGGTACGGGAGGGGACACTGACTCTCCCCGGGGTACGGGGGGGGACACTGACTCTCCCCGGGGTACGGGAGGGGACACTGACTCTCCCCGGGGTACGGGGGGGGACACTGACTCTCCCCGGGGTACGGGAGGGGACACTGACTCTCCCCGGGGTACGGGGGGGGACACTGACTCTCCCCGGGGTACGGGAGGGGACACTGACTCTCCCCGGGGTACGGGGGGGGACACTGACTCTCCCCGGGGTACGGGAGGGGACACTGACTCTCCCCGGGGTACGGGGGGGGACACTGACTCTCCCCGGGGTACGGGAGGGGACACTGACTCTCCCCGGGGTACGGGGGGGGACACTGACTCTCCCCGGGGTACGGGAGGGGACACTGACTCTCCCCGGGGTACGGGGGGGGACACTGACTCTCCCCGGGGTACGGGAGGGGACACTGACTCTCCCCGGGGTACGGGGGGGGACACTGACTCTCCCCGGGGTACGGGAGGGGACACTGACTCTCCCCGGGGTACGGGGGGGGACACTGACTCTCCCCGGGGTACGGGAGGGGACACTGACTCTCCCCGGGGTACGGGGGGGGACACTGACTCTCCCCGGGGTACGGGAGGGGACACTGACTCTCCCCGGGGTACGGGGGGGGACACTGACTCTCCCCGGGGTACGGGAGGGGACACTGACTCTCCCCGGGGTACGGGGGGGGACACTGACTCTCCCCGGGGTACGGGAGGGGACACTGACTCTCCCCGGGGTACGGGGGGGGACACTGACTCTCCCCGGGGTACGGGAGGGGACACTGACTCTCCCCGGGGTACGGGGGGGGACACTGACTCTCCCCGGGGTACGGGAGGGGACACTGACTCTCCCCGGGGTACGGGGGGGGACACTGACTCTCCCCGGGGTACGGGAGGGGACACTGACTCTCCCCGGGGTACGGGGGGGGACACTGACTCTCCCCGGGGTACGGGAGGGGACACTGACTCTCCCCGGGGTACGGGGGGGGACACTGACTCTCCCCGGGGTACGGGAGGGGACACTGACTCTCCCCGGGGTACGGGGGGGGACACTGACTCTCCCCGGGGTACGGGAGGGGACACTGACTCTCCCCGGGGTACGGGGGGGGACACTGACTCTCCCCGGGGTACGGGAGGGGACACTGACTCTCCCCGGGGTACGGGGGGGGACACTGACTCTCCCCGGGGTACGGGAGGGGACACTGACTCTCCCCGGGGTACGGGGGGGGACACTGACTCTCCCCGGGGTACGGGAGGGGACACTGACTCTCCCCGGGGTACGGGGGGGGACACTGACTCTCCCCGGGGTACGGGAGGGGACACTGACTCTCCCCGGGGTACGGGGGGGGACACTGACTCTCCCCGGGGTACGGGAGGGGACACTGACTCTCCCCGGGGTACGGGGGGGGACACTGACTCTCCCCGGGGTACGGGAGGGGACACTGACTCTCCCCGGGGTACGGGGGGGGACACTGACTCTCCCCGGGGTACGGGAGGGGACACTGACTCTCCCCGGGGTACGGGGGGGGACACTGACTCTCCCCGGGGTACGGGAGGGGACACTGACTCTCCCCGGGGTACGGGGGGGGACACTGACTCTCCCCGGGGTACGGGAGGGGACACTGACTCTCCCCGGGGTACGGGGGGGGACACTGACTCTCCCCGGGGTACGGGAGGGGACACTGACTCTCCCCGGGGTACGGGGGGGGACACTGACTCTCCCCGGGGTACGGGAGGGGACACTGACTCTCCCCGGGGTACGGGGGGGGACACTGACTCTCCCCGGGGTACGGGAGGGGACACTGACTCTCCCCGGGGTACGGGGGGGGACACTGACTCTCCCCGGGGTACGGGAGGGGACACTGACTCTCCCCGGGGTACGGGGGGGGACACTGACTCTCCCCGGGGTACGGGAGGGGACACTGACTCTCCCCGGGGTACGGGGGGGGACACTGACTCTCCCCGGGGTACGGGAGGGGACACTGACTCTCCCCGGGGTACGGGGGGGGACACTGACTCTCCCCGGGGTACGGGAGGGGACACTGACTCTCCCCGGGGTACGGGGGGGGACACTGACTCTCCCCGGGGTACGGGAGGGGACACTGACTCTCCCCGGGGTACGGGGGGGGACACTGACTCTCCCCGGGGTACGGGAGGGGACACTGACTCTCCCCGGGGTACGGGGGGGGACACTGACTCTCCCCGGGGTACGGGAGGGGACACTGACTCTCCCCGGGGTACGGGGGGGGACACTGACTCTCCCCGGGGTACGGGAGGGGACACTGACTCTCCCCGGGGTACGGGGGGGGACACTGACTCTCCCCGGGGTACGGGAGGGGACACTGACTCTCCCCGGGGTACGGGGGGGGACACTGACTCTCCCCGGGGTACGGGAGGGGACACTGACTCTCCCCGGGGTACGGGGGGGGACACTGACTCTCCCCGGGGTACGGGAGGGGACACTGACTCTCCCCGGGGTACGGGGGGGGACACTGACTCTCCCCGGGGTACGGGAGGGGACACTGACTCTCCCCGGGGTACGGGGGGGGACACTGACTCTCCCCGGGGTACGGGAGGGGACACTGACTCTCCCCGGGGTACGGGGGGGGACACTGACTCTCCCCGGGGTACGGGAGGGGACACTGACTCTCCCCGGGGTACGGGGGGGGACACTGACTCTCCCCGGGGTACGGGAGGGGACACTGACTCTCCCCGGGGTACGGGGGGGGACACTGACTCTCCCCGGGGTACGGGAGGGGACACTGACTCTCCCCGGGGTACGGGGGGGGACACTGACTCTCCCCGGGGTACGGGAGGGGACACTGACTCTCCCCGGGGTACGGGGGGGGACACTGACTCTCCCCGGGGTACGGGAGGGGACACTGACTCTCCCCGGGGTACGGGGGGGGACACTGACTCTCCCCGGGGTACGGGAGGGGACACTGACTCTCCCCGGGGTACGGGGGGGGACACTGACTCTCCCCGGGGTACGGGAGGGGACACTGACTCTCCCCGGGGTACGGGGGGGGACACTGACTCTCCCCGGGGTACGGGAGGGGACACTGACTCTCCCCGGGGTACGGGGGGGGACACTGACTCTCCCCGGGGTACGGGAGGGGACACTGACTCTCCCCGGGGTACGGGGGGGGACACTGACTCTCCCCGGGGTACGGGAGGGGACACTGACTCTCCCCGGGGTACGGGGGGGGACACTGACTCTCCCCGGGGTACGGGAGGGGACACTGACTCTCCCCGGGGTACGGGGGGGGACACTGACTCTCCCCGGGGTACGGGAGGGGACACTGACTCTCCCCGGGGTACGGGGGGGGACACTGACTCTCCCCGGGGTACGGGAGGGGACACTGACTCTCCCCGGGGTACGGGGGGGGACACTGACTCTCCCCGGGGTACGGGAGGGGACACTGACTCTCCCCGGGGTACGGGGGGGGACACTGACTCTCCCCGGGGTACGGGAGGGGACACTGACTCTCCCCGGGGTACGGGGGGGGACACTGACTCTCCCCGGGGTACGGGAGGGGACACTGACTCTCCCCGGGGTACGGGGGGGGACACTGACTCTCCCCGGGGTACGGGAGGGGACACTGACTCTCCCCGGGGTACGGGGGGGGACACTGACTCTCCCCGGGGTACGGGAGGGGACACTGACTCTCCCCGGGGTACGGGGGGGGACACTGACTCTCCCCGGGGTACGGGAGGGGACACTGACTCTCCCCGGGGTACGGGGGGGGACACTGACTCTCCCCGGGGTACGGGAGGGGACACTGACTCTCCCCGGGGTACGGGGGGGGACACTGACTCTCCCCGGGGTACGGGAGGGGACACTGACTCTCCCCGGGGTACGGGGGGGGACACTGACTCTCCCCGGGGTACGGGAGGGGACACTGACTCTCCCCGGGGTACGGGGGGGGACACTGACTCTCCCCGGGGTACGGGAGGGGACACTGACTCTCCCCGGGGTACGGGGGGGGACACTGACTCTCCCCGGGGTACGGGAGGGGACACTGACTCTCCCCGGGGTACGGGGGGGGACACTGACTCTCCCCGGGGTACGGGAGGGGACACTGACTCTCCCCGGGGTACGGGGGGGGACACTGACTCTCCCCGGGGTACGGGAGGGGACACTGACTCTCCCCGGGGTACGGGGGGGGACACTGACTCTCCCCGGGGTACGGGAGGGGACACTGACTCTCCCCGGGGTACGGGGGGGGACACTGACTCTCCCCGGGGTACGGGAGGGGACACTGACTCTCCCCGGGGTACGGGGGGGGACACTGACTCTCCCCGGGGTACGGGAGGGGACACTGACTCTCCCCGGGGTACGGGGGGGGACACTGACTCTCCCCGGGGTACGGGAGGGGACACTGACTCTCCCCGGGGTACGGGGGGGGACACTGACTCTCCCCGGGGTACGGGAGGGGACACTGACTCTCCCCGGGGTACGGGGGGGGACACTGACTCTCCCCGGGGTACGGGAGGGGACACTGACTCTCCCCGGGGTACGGGGGGGGACACTGACTCTCCCCGGGGTACGGGAGGGGACACTGACTCTCCCCGGGGTACGGGGGGGGACACTGACTCTCCCCGGGGTACGGGAGGGGACACTGACTCTCCCCGGGGTACGGGGGGGGACACTGACTCTCCCCGGGGTACGGGAGGGGACACTGACTCTCCCCGGGGTACGGGGGGGGACACTGACTCTCCCCGGGGTACGGGAGGGGACACTGACTCTCCCCGGGGTACGGGGGGGGACACTGACTCTCCCCGGGGTACGGGAGGGGACACTGACTCTCCCCGGGGTACGGGGGGGGACACTGACTCTCCCCGGGGTACGGGAGGGGACACTGACTCTCCCCGGGGTACGGGGGGGGACACTGACTCTCCCCGGGGTACGGGAGGGGACACTGACTCTCCCCGGGGTACGGGGGGGGACACTGACTCTCCCCGGGGTACGGGAGGGGACACTGACTCTCCCCGGGGTACGGGGGGGGACACTGACTCTCCCCGGGGTACGGGAGGGGACACTGACTCTCCCCGGGGTACGGGGGGGGACACTGACTCTCCCCGGGGTACGGGAGGGGACACTGACTCTCCCCGGGGTACGGGGGGGGACACTGACTCTCCCCGGGGTACGGGAGGGGACACTGACTCTCCCCGGGGTACGGGGGGGGACACTGACTCTCCCCGGGGTACGGGAGGGGACACTGACTCTCCCCGGGGTACGGGGGGGGACACTGACTCTCCCCGGGGTACGGGAGGGGACACTGACTCTCCCCGGGGTACGGGGGGGGACACTGACTCTCCCCGGGGTACGGGAGGGGACACTGACTCTCCCCGGGGTACGGGGGGGGACACTGACTCTCCCCGGGGTACGGGAGGGGACACTGACTCTCCCCGGGGTACGGGGGGGGACACTGACTCTCCCCGGGGTACGGGAGGGGACACTGACTCTCCCCGGGGTACGGGGGGGGACACTGACTCTCCCCGGGGTACGGGAGGGGACACTGACTCTCCCCGGGGTACGGGGGGGGACACTGACTCTCCCCGGGGTACGGGAGGGGACACTGACTCTCCCCGGGGTACGGGGGGGGACACTGACTCTCCCCGGGGTACGGGAGGGGACACTGACTCTCCCCGGGGTACGGGGGGGGACACTGACTCTCCCCGGGGTACGGGAGGGGACACTGACTCTCCCCGGGGTACGGGGGGGGACACTGACTCTCCCCGGGGTACGGGAGGGGACACTGACTCTCCCCGGGGTACGGGGGGGGACACTGACTCTCCCCGGGGTACGGGAGGGGACACTGACTCTCCCCGGGGTACGGGGGGGGACACTGACTCTCCCCGGGGTACGGGAGGGGACACTGACTCTCCCCGGGGTACGGGGGGGGACACTGACTCTCCCCGGGGTACGGGAGGGGACACTGACTCTCCCCGGGGTACGGGGGGGGACACTGACTCTCCCCGGGGTACGGGAGGGGACACTGACTCTCCCCGGGGTACGGGGGGGGACACTGACTCTCCCCGGGGTACGGGAGGGGACACTGACTCTCCCCGGGGTACGGGGGGGGACACTGACTCTCCCCGGGGTACGGGAGGGGACACTGACTCTCCCCGGGGTACGGGGGGGGACACTGACTCTCCCCGGGGTACGGGAGGGGACACTGACTCTCCCCGGGGTACGGGGGGGGACACTGACTCTCCCCGGGGTACGGGAGGGGACACTGACTCTCCCCGGGGTACGGGGGGGGACACTGACTCTCCCCGGGGTACGGGAGGGGACACTGACTCTCCCCGGGGTACGGGGGGGGACACTGACTCTCCCCGGGGTACGGGAGGGGACACTGACTCTCCCCGGGGTACGGGGGGGGACACTGACTCTCCCCGGGGTACGGGAGGGGACACTGACTCTCCCCGGGGTACGGGGGGGGACACTGACTCTCCCCGGGGTACGGGAGGGGACACTGACTCTCCCCGGGGTACGGGGGGGGACACTGACTCTCCCCGGGGTACGGGAGGGGACACTGACTCTCCCCGGGGTACGGGGGGGGACACTGACTCTCCCCGGGGTACGGGAGGGGACACTGACTCTCCCCGGGGTACGGGGGGGGACACTGACTCTCCCCGGGGTACGGGAGGGGACACTGACTCTCCCCGGGGTACGGGGGGGGACACTGACTCTCCCCGGGGTACGGGAGGGGACACTGACTCTCCCCGGGGTACGGGGGGGGACACTGACTCTCCCCGGGGTACGGGAGGGGACACTGACTCTCCCCGGGGTACGGGGGGGGACACTGACTCTCCCCGGGGTACGGGAGGGGACACTGACTCTCCCCGGGGTACGGGGGGGGACACTGACTCTCCCCGGGGTACGGGAGGGGACACTGACTCTCCCCGGGGTACGGGGGGGGACACTGACTCTCCCCGGGGTACGGGAGGGGACACTGACTCTCCCCGGGGTACGGGGGGGGACACTGACTCTCCCCGGGGTACGGGAGGGGACACTGACTCTCCCCGGGGTACGGGGGGGGACACTGACTCTCCCCGGGGTACGGGAGGGGACACTGACTCTCCCCGGGGTACGGGGGGGGACACTGACTCTCCCCGGGGTACGGGAGGGGACACTGACTCTCCCCGGGGTACGGGGGGGGACACTGACTCTCCCCGGGGTACGGGAGGGGACACTGACTCTCCCCGGGGTACGGGGGGGGACACTGACTCTCCCCGGGGTACGGGAGGGGACACTGACTCTCCCCGGGGTACGGGGGGGGACACTGACTCTCCCCGGGGTACGGGAGGGGACACTGACTCTCCCCGGGGTACGGGGGGGGACACTGACTCTCCCCGGGGTACGGGAGGGGACACTGACTCTCCCCGGGGTACGGGGGGGGACACTGACTCTCCCCGGGGTACGGGAGGGGACACTGACTCTCCCCGGGGTACGGGGGGGGACACTGACTCTCCCCGGGGTACGGGAGGGGACACTGACTCTCCCCGGGGTACGGGGGGGGACACTGACTCTCCCCGGGGTACGGGAGGGGACACTGACTCTCCCCGGGGTACGGGGGGGGACACTGACTCTCCCCGGGGTACGGGAGGGGACACTGACTCTCCCCGGGGTACGGGGGGGGACACTGACTCTCCCCGGGGTACGGGAGGGGACACTGACTCTCCCCGGGGTACGGGGGGGGACACTGACTCTCCCCGGGGTACGGGAGGGGACACTGACTCTCCCCGGGGTACGGGGGGGGACACTGACTCTCCCCGGGGTACGGGAGGGGACACTGACTCTCCCCGGGGTACGGGGGGGGACACTGACTCTCCCCGGGGTACGGGAGGGGACACTGACTCTCCCCGGGGTACGGGGGGGGACACTGACTCTCCCCGGGGTACGGGAGGGGACACTGACTCTCCCCGGGGTACGGGGGGGGACACTGACTCTCCCCGGGGTACGGGAGGGGACACTGACTCTCCCCGGGGTACGGGGGGGGACACTGACTCTCCCCGGGGTACGGGAGGGGACACTGACTCTCCCCGGGGTACGGGGGGGGACACTGACTCTCCCCGGGGTACGGGAGGGGACACTGACTCTCCCCGGGGTACGGGGGGGGACACTGACTCTCCCCGGGGTACGGGAGGGGACACTGACTCTCCCCGGGGTACGGGGGGGGACACTGACTCTCCCCGGGGTACGGGAGGGGACACTGACTCTCCCCGGGGTACGGGGGGGGACACTGACTCTCCCCGGGGTACGGGAGGGGACACTGACTCTCCCCGGGGTACGGGGGGGGACACTGACTCTCCCCGGGGTACGGGAGGGGACACTGACTCTCCCCGGGGTACGGGGGGGGACACTGACTCTCCCCGGGGTACGGGAGGGGACACTGACTCTCCCCGGGGTACGGGGGGGGACACTGACTCTCCCCGGGGTACGGGAGGGGACACTGACTCTCCCCGGGGTACGGGGGGGGACACTGACTCTCCCCGGGGTACGGGAGGGGACACTGACTCTCCCCGGGGTACGGGGGGGGACACTGACTCTCCCCGGGGTACGGGAGGGGACACTGACTCTCCCCGGGGTACGGGGGGGGACACTGACTCTCCCCGGGGTACGGGAGGGGACACTGACTCTCCCCGGGGTACGGGGGGGGACACTGACTCTCCCCGGGGTACGGGAGGGGACACTGACTCTCCCCGGGGTACGGGGGGGGACACTGACTCTCCCCGGGGTACGGGAGGGGACACTGACTCTCCCCGGGGTACGGGGGGGGACACTGACTCTCCCCGGGGTACGGGAGGGGACACTGACTCTCCCCGGGGTACGGGGGGGGACACTGACTCTCCCCGGGGTACGGGAGGGGACACTGACTCTCCCCGGGGTACGGGGGGGGACACTGACTCTCCCCGGGGTACGGGAGGGGACACTGACTCTCCCCGGGGTACGGGGGGGGACACTGACTCTCCCCGGGGTACGGGAGGGGACACTGACTCTCCCCGGGGTACGGGGGGGGACACTGACTCTCCCCGGGGTACGGGAGGGGACACTGACTCTCCCCGGGGTACGGGGGGGGACACTGACTCTCCCCGGGGTACGGGAGGGGACACTGACTCTCCCCGGGGTACGGGGGGGGACACTGACTCTCCCCGGGGTACGGGAGGGGACACTGACTCTCCCCGGGGTACGGGGGGGGACACTGACTCTCCCCGGGGTACGGGAGGGGACACTGACTCTCCCCGGGGTACGGGGGGGGACACTGACTCTCCCCGGGGTACGGGAGGGGACACTGACTCTCCCCGGGGTACGGGGGGGGACACTGACTCTCCCCGGGGTACGGGAGGGGACACTGACTCTCCCCGGGGTACGGGGGGGGACACTGACTCTCCCCGGGGTACGGGAGGGGACACTGACTCTCCCCGGGGTACGGGGGGGGACACTGACTCTCCCCGGGGTACGGGAGGGGACACTGACTCTCCCCGGGGTACGGGGGGGGACACTGACTCTCCCCGGGGTACGGGAGGGGACACTGACTCTCCCCGGGGTACGGGGGGGGACACTGACTCTCCCCGGGGTACGGGAGGGGACACTGACTCTCCCCGGGGTACGGGGGGGGACACTGACTCTCCCCGGGGTACGGGAGGGGACACTGACTCTCCCCGGGGTACGGGGGGGGACACTGACTCTCCCCGGGGTACGGGAGGGGACACTGACTCTCCCCGGGGTACGGGGGGGGACACTGACTCTCCCCGGGGTACGGGAGGGGACACTGACTCTCCCCGGGGTACGGGGGGGGACACTGACTCTCCCCGGGGTACGGGAGGGGACACTGACTCTCCCCGGGGTACGGGGGGGGACACTGACTCTCCCCGGGGTACGGGAGGGGACACTGACTCTCCCCGGGGTACGGGGGGGGACACTGACTCTCCCCGGGGTACGGGAGGGGACACTGACTCTCCCCGGGGTACGGGGGGGGACACTGACTCTCCCCGGGGTACGGGAGGGGACACTGACTCTCCCCGGGGTACGGGGGGGGACACTGACTCTCCCCGGGGTACGGGAGGGGACACTGACTCTCCCCGGGGTACGGGGGGGGACACTGACTCTCCCCGGGGTACGGGAGGGGACACTGACTCTCCCCGGGGTACGGGGGGGGACACTGACTCTCCCCGGGGTACGGGAGGGGACACTGACTCTCCCCGGGGTACGGGGGGGGACACTGACTCTCCCCGGGGTACGGGAGGGGACACTGACTCTCCCCGGGGTACGGGGGGGGACACTGACTCTCCCCGGGGTACGGGAGGGGACACTGACTCTCCCCGGGGTACGGGGGGGGACACTGACTCTCCCCGGGGTACGGGAGGGGACACTGACTCTCCCCGGGGTACGGGGGGGGACACTGACTCTCCCCGGGGTACGGGAGGGGACACTGACTCTCCCCGGGGTACGGGGGGGGACACTGACTCTCCCCGGGGTACGGGAGGGGACACTGACTCTCCCCGGGGTACGGGGGGGGACACTGACTCTCCCCGGGGTACGGGAGGGGACACTGACTCTCCCCGGGGTACGGGGGGGGACACTGACTCTCCCCGGGGTACGGGAGGGGACACTGACTCTCCCCGGGGTACGGGGGGGGACACTGACTCTCCCCGGGGTACGGGAGGGGACACTGACTCTCCCCGGGGTACGGGGGGGGACACTGACTCTCCCCGGGGTACGGGAGGGGACACTGACTCTCCCCGGGGTACGGGGGGGGACACTGACTCTCCCCGGGGTACGGGAGGGGACACTGACTCTCCCCGGGGTACGGGGGGGGACACTGACTCTCCCCGGGGTACGGGAGGGGACACTGACTCTCCCCGGGGTACGGGGGGGGACACTGACTCTCCCCGGGGTACGGGAGGGGACACTGACTCTCCCCGGGGTACGGGGGGGGACACTGACTCTCCCCGGGGTACGGGAGGGGACACTGACTCTCCCCGGGGTACGGGGGGGGACACTGACTCTCCCCGGGGTACGGGAGGGGACACTGACTCTCCCCGGGGTACGGGGGGGGACACTGACTCTCCCCGGGGTACGGGAGGGGACACTGACTCTCCCCGGGGTACGGGGGGGGACACTGACTCTCCCCGGGGTACGGGAGGGGACACTGACTCTCCCCGGGGTACGGGGGGGGACACTGACTCTCCCCGGGGTACGGGAGGGGACACTGACTCTCCCCGGGGTACGGGGGGGGACACTGACTCTCCCCGGGGTACGGGAGGGGACACTGACTCTCCCCGGGGTACGGGGGGGGACACTGACTCTCCCCGGGGTACGGGAGGGGACACTGACTCTCCCCGGGGTACGGGGGGGGACACTGACTCTCCCCGGGGTACGGGAGGGGACACTGACTCTCCCCGGGGTACGGGGGGGGACACTGACTCTCCCCGGGGTACGGGAGGGGACACTGACTCTCCCCGGGGTACGGGGGGGGACACTGACTCTCCCCGGGGTACGGGAGGGGACACTGACTCTCCCCGGGGTACGGGGGGGGACACTGACTCTCCCCGGGGTACGGGAGGGGACACTGACTCTCCCCGGGGTACGGGGGGGGACACTGACTCTCCCCGGGGTACGGGAGGGGACACTGACTCTCCCCGGGGTACGGGGGGGGACACTGACTCTCCCCGGGGTACGGGAGGGGACACTGACTCTCCCCGGGGTACGGGGGGGGACACTGACTCTCCCCGGGGTACGGGAGGGGACACTGACTCTCCCCGGGGTACGGGGGGGGACACTGACTCTCCCCGGGGTACGGGAGGGGACACTGACTCTCCCCGGGGTACGGGGGGGGACACTGACTCTCCCCGGGGTACGGGAGGGGACACTGACTCTCCCCGGGGTACGGGGGGGGACACTGACTCTCCCCGGGGTACGGGAGGGGACACTGACTCTCCCCGGGGTACGGGGGGGGACACTGACTCTCCCCGGGGTACGGGAGGGGACACTGACTCTCCCCGGGGTACGGGGGGGGACACTGACTCTCCCCGGGGTACGGGAGGGGACACTGACTCTCCCCGGGGTACGGGGGGGGACACTGACTCTCCCCGGGGTACGGGAGGGGACACTGACTCTCCCCGGGGTACGGGGGGGGACACTGACTCTCCCCGGGGTACGGGAGGGGACACTGACTCTCCCCGGGGTACGGGGGGGGACACTGACTCTCCCCGGGGTACGGGAGGGGACACTGACTCTCCCCGGGGTACGGGGGGGGACACTGACTCTCCCCGGGGTACGGGAGGGGACACTGACTCTCCCCGGGGTACGGGGGGGGACACTGACTCTCCCCGGGGTACGGGAGGGGACACTGACTCTCCCCGGGGTACGGGGGGGGACACTGACTCTCCCCGGGGTACGGGAGGGGACACTGACTCTCCCCGGGGTACGGGGGGGGACACTGACTCTCCCCGGGGTACGGGAGGGGACACTGACTCTCCCCGGGGTACGGGGGGGGACACTGACTCTCCCCGGGGTACGGGAGGGGACACTGACTCTCCCCGGGGTACGGGGGGGGACACTGACTCTCCCCGGGGTACGGGAGGGGACACTGACTCTCCCCGGGGTACGGGGGGGGACACTGACTCTCCCCGGGGTACGGGAGGGGACACTGACTCTCCCCGGGGT
The DNA here is from genome assembly GCF_004010195.1 of Chiloscyllium plagiosum. Classification (NCBI taxonomy): domain Eukaryota; kingdom Metazoa; phylum Chordata; class Chondrichthyes; order Orectolobiformes; family Hemiscylliidae; genus Chiloscyllium; species Chiloscyllium plagiosum. Next base: position 15,022 of record NW_025213401.1, on the reverse strand, counting down.
ACGGGGGGGGACACTGACTCTCCCCGGGGTACGGGAGGGGACACTGACTCTCCCCGGGGTACGGGGGGGGACACTGACTCTCCCCGGGGTACGGGAGGGGACACTGACTCTCCCCGGGGTACGGGGGGGGACACTGACTCTCCCCGGGGTACGGGAGGGGACACTGACTCTCCCCGGGGTACGGGGGGGGACACTGACTCTCCCCGGGGTACGGGAGGGGACACTGACTCTCCCCGGGGTACGGGGGGGGACACTGACTCTCCCCGGGGTACGGGAGGGGACACTGACTCTCCCCGGGGTACGGGGGGGGACACTGACTCTCCCCGGGGTACGGGAGGGGACACTGACTCTCCCCGGGGTACGGGGGGGGACACTGACTCTCCCCGGGGTACGGGAGGGGACACTGACTCTCCCCGGGGTACGGGGGGGGACACTGACTCTCCCCGGGGTACGGGAGGGGACACTGACTCTCCCCGGGGTACGGGGGGGGACACTGACTCTCCCCGGGGTACGGGAGGGGACACTGACTCTCCCCGGGGTACGGGGGGGGACACTGACTCTCCCCGGGGTACGGGAGGGGACACTGACTCTCCCCGGGGTACGGGGGGGGACACTGACTCTCCCCGGGGTACGGGAGGGGACACTGACTCTCCCCGGGGTACGGGGGGGGACACTGACTCTCCCCGGGGTACGGGAGGGGACACTGACTCTCCCCGGGGTACGGGGGGGGACACTGACTCTCCCCGGGGTACGGGAGGGGACACTGACTCTCCCCGGGGTACGGGGGGGGACACTGACTCTCCCCGGGGTACGGGAGGGGACACTGACTCTCCCCGGGGTACGGGGGGGGACACTGACTCTCCCCGGGGTACGGGAGGGGACACTGACTCTCCCCGGGGTACGGGGGGGGACACTGACTCTCCCCGGGGTACGGGAGGGGACACTGACTCTCCCCGGGGTACGGGGGGGGACACTGACTCTCCCCGGGGTACGGGAGGGGACACTGACTCTCCCCGGGGTACGGGGGGGGACACTGACTCTCCCCGGGGTACGGGAGGGGACACTGACTCTCCCCGGGGTACGGGGGGGGACACTGACTCTCCCCGGGGTACGGGAGGGGACACTGACTCTCCCCGGGGTACGGGGGGGGACACTGACTCTCCCCGGGGTACGGGAGGGGACACTGACTCTCCCCGGGGTACGGGGGGGGACACTGACTCTCCCCGGGGTACGGGAGGGGACACTGACTCTCCCCGGGGTACGGGGGGGGACACTGACTCTCCCCGGGGTACGGGAGGGGACACTGACTCTCCCCGGGGTACGGGGGGGGACACTGACTCTCCCCGGGGTACGGGAGGGGACACTGACTCTCCCCGGGGTACGGGGGGGGACACTGACTCTCCCCGGGGTACGGGAGGGGACACTGACTCTCCCCGGGGTACGGGGGGGGACACTGACTCTCCCCGGGGTACGGGAGGGGACACTGACTCTCCCCGGGGTACGGGGGGGGACACTGACTCTCCCCGGGGTACGGGAGGGGACACTGACTCTCCCCGGGGTACGGGGGGGGACACTGACTCTCCCCGGGGTACGGGAGGGGACACTGACTCTCCCCGGGGTACGGGGGGGGACACTGACTCTCCCCGGGGTACGGGAGGGGACACTGACTCTCCCCGGGGTACGGGGGGGGACACTGACTCTCCCCGGGGTACGGGAGGGGACACTGACTCTCCCCGGGGTACGGGGGGGGACACTGACTCTCCCCGGGGTACGGGAGGGGACACTGACTCTCCCCGGGGTACGGGGGGGGACACTGACTCTCCCCGGGGTACGGGAGGGGACACTGACTCTCCCCGGGGTACGGGGGGGGACACTGACTCTCCCCGGGGTACGGGAGGGGACACTGACTCTCCCCGGGGTACGGGGGGGGACACTGACTCTCCCCGGGGTACGGGAGGGGACACTGACTCTCCCCGGGGTACGGGGGGGGACACTGACTCTCCCCGGGGTACGGGAGGGGACACTGACTCTCCCCGGGGTACGGGGGGGGACACTGACTCTCCCCGGGGTACGGGAGGGGACACTGACTCTCCCCGGGGTACGGGGGGGGACACTGACTCTCCCCGGGGTACGGGAGGGGACACTGACTCTCCCCGGGGTACGGGGGGGGACACTGACTCTCCCCGGGGTACGGGAGGGGACACTGACTCTCCCCGGGGTACGGGGGGGGACACTGACTCTCCCCGGGGTACGGGAGGGGACACTGACTCTCCCCGGGGTACGGGGGGGGACACTGACTCTCCCCGGGGTACGGGAGGGGACACTGACTCTCCCCGGGGTACGGGGGGGGACACTGACTCTCCCCGGGGTACGGGAGGGGACACTGACTCTCCCCGGGGTACGGGGGGGGACACTGACTCTCCCCGGGGTACGGGAGGGGACACTGACTCTCCCCGGGGTACGGGGGGGGACACTGACTCTCCCCGGGGTACGGGAGGGGACACTGACTCTCCCCGGGGTACGGGGGGGGACACTGACTCTCCCCGGGGTACGGGAGGGGACACTGACTCTCCCCGGGGTACGGGGGGGGACACTGACTCTCCCCGGGGTACGGGAGGGGACACTGACTCTCCCCGGGGTACGGGGGGGGACACTGACTCTCCCCGGGGTACGGGAGGGGACACTGACTCTCCCCGGGGTACGGGGGGGGACACTGACTCTCCCCGGGGTACGGGAGGGGACACTGACTCTCCCCGGGGTACGGGGGGGGACACTGACTCTCCCCGGGGTACGGGAGGGGACACTGACTCTCCCCGGGGTACGGGGGGGGACACTGACTCTCCCCGGGGTACGGGAGGGGACACTGACTCTCCCCGGGGTACGGGGGGGGACACTGACTCTCCCCGGGGTACGGGAGGGGACACTGACTCTCCCCGGGGTACGGGGGGGGACACTGACTCTCCCCGGGGTACGGGAGGGGACACTGACTCTCCCCGGGGTACGGGGGGGGACACTGACTCTCCCCGGGGTACGGGAGGGGACACTGACTCTCCCCGGGGTACGGGGGGGGACACTGACTCTCCCCGGGGTACGGGAGGGGACACTGACTCTCCCCGGGGTACGGGGGGGGACACTGACTCTCCCCGGGGTACGGGAGGGGACACTGACTCTCCCCGGGGTACGGGGGGGGACACTGACTCTCCCCGGGGTACGGGAGGGGACACTGACTCTCCCCGGGGTACGGGGGGGGACACTGACTCTCCCCGGGGTACGGGAGGGGACACTGACTCTCCCCGGGGTACGGGGGGGGACACTGACTCTCCCCGGGGTACGGGAGGGGACACTGACTCTCCCCGGGGTACGGGGGGGGACACTGACTCTCCCCGGGGTACGGGAGGGGACACTGACTCTCCCCGGGGTACGGGGGGGGACACTGACTCTCCCCGGGGTACGGGAGGGGACACTGACTCTCCCCGGGGTACGGGGGGGGACACTGACTCTCCCCGGGGTACGGGAGGGGACACTGACTCTCCCCGGGGTACGGGGGGGGACACTGACTCTCCCCGGGGTACGGGAGGGGACACTGACTCTCCCCGGGGTACGGGGGGGGACACTGACTCTCCCCGGGGTACGGGAGGGGACACTGACTCTCCCCGGGGTACGGGGGGGGACACTGACTCTCCCCGGGGTACGGGAGGGGACACTGACTCTCCCCGGGGTACGGGGGGGGACACTGACTCTCCCCGGGGTACGGGAGGGGACACTGACTCTCCCCGGGGTACGGGGGGGGACACTGACTCTCCCCGGGGTACGGGAGGGGACACTGACTCTCCCCGGGGTACGGGGGGGGACACTGACTCTCCCCGGGGTACGGGAGGGGACACTGACTCTCCCCGGGGTACGGGGGGGGACACTGACTCTCCCCGGGGTACGGGAGGGGACACTGACTCTCCCCGGGGTACGGGGGGGGACACTGACTCTCCCCGGGGTACGGGAGGGGACACTGACTCTCCCCGGGGTACGGGGGGGGACACTGACTCTCCCCGGGGTACGGGAGGGGACACTGACTCTCCCCGGGGTACGGGGGGGGACACTGACTCTCCCCGGGGTACGGGAGGGGACACTGACTCTCCCCGGGGTACGGGGGGGGACACTGACTCTCCCCGGGGTACGGGAGGGGACACTGACTCTCCCCGGGGTACGGGGGGGGACACTGACTCTCCCCGGGGTACGGGAGGGGACACTGACTCTCCCCGGGGTACGGGGGGGGACACTGACTCTCCCCGGGGTACGGGAGGGGACACTGACTCTCCCCGGGGTACGGGGGGGGACACTGACTCTCCCCGGGGTACGGGAGGGGACACTGACTCTCCCCGGGGTACGGGGGGGGACACTGACTCTCCCCGGGGTACGGGAGGGGACACTGACTCTCCCCGGGGTACGGGGGGGGACACTGACTCTCCCCGGGGTACGGGAGGGGACACTGACTCTCCCCGGGGTACGGGGGGGGACACTGACTCTCCCCGGGGTACGGGAGGGGACACTGACTCTCCCCGGGGTACGGGGGGGGACACTGACTCTCCCCGGGGTACGGGAGGGGACACTGACTCTCCCCGGGGTACGGGGGGGGACACTGACTCTCCCCGGGGTACGGGAGGGGACACTGACTCTCCCCGGGGTACGGGGGGGGACACTGACTCTCCCCGGGGTACGGGAGGGGACACTGACTCTCCCCGGGGTACGGGGGGGGACACTGACTCTCCCCGGGGTACGGGAGGGGACACTGACTCTCCCCGGGGTACGGGGGGGGACACTGACTCTCCCCGGGGTACGGGAGGGGACACTGACTCTCCCCGGGGTACGGGGGGGGACACTGACTCTCCCCGGGGTACGGGAGGGGACACTGACTCTCCCCGGGGTACGGGGGGGGACACTGACTCTCCCCGGGGTACGGGAGGGGACACTGACTCTCCCCGGGGTACGGGGGGGGACACTGACTCTCCCCGGGGTACGGGAGGGGACACTGACTCTCCCCGGGGTACGGGGGGGGACACTGACTCTCCCCGGGGTACGGGAGGGGACACTGACTCTCCCCGGGGTACGGGGGGGGACACTGACTCTCCCCGGGGTACGGGAGGGGACACTGACTCTCCCCGGGGTACGGGGGGGGACACTGACTCTCCCCGGGGTACGGGAGGGGACACTGACTCTCCCCGGGGTACGGGGGGGGACACTGACTCTCCCCGGGGTACGGGAGGGGACACTGACTCTCCCCGGGGTACGGGGGGGGACACTGACTCTCCCCGGGGTACGGGAGGGGACACTGACTCTCCCCGGGGTACGGGGGGGGACACTGACTCTCCCCGGGGTACGGGAGGGGACACTGACTCTCCCCGGGGTACGGGGGGGGACACTGACTCTCCCCGGGGTACGGGAGGGGACACTGACTCTCCCCGGGGTACGGGGGGGGACACTGACTCTCCCCGGGGTACGGGAGGGGACACTGACTCTCCCCGGGGTACGGGGGGGGACACTGACTCTCCCCGGGGTACGGGAGGGGACACTGACTCTCCCCGGGGTACGGGGGGGGACACTGACTCTCCCCGGGGTACGGGAGGGGACACTGACTCTCCCCGGGGTACGGGGGGGGACACTGACTCTCCCCGGGGTACGGGAGGGGACACTGACTCTCCCCGGGGTACGGGGGGGGACACTGACTCTCCCCGGGGTACGGGAGGGGACACTGACTCTCCCCGGGGTACGGGGGGGGACACTGACTCTCCCCGGGGTACGGGAGGGGACACTGACTCTCCCCGGGGTACGGGGGGGGACACTGACTCTCCCCGGGGTACGGGAGGGGACACTGACTCTCCCCGGGGTACGGGGGGGGACACTGACTCTCCCCGGGGTACGGGAGGGGACACTGACTCTCCCCGGGGTACGGGGGGGGACACTGACTCTCCCCGGGGTACGGGAGGGGACACTGACTCTCCCCGGGGTACGGGGGGGGACACTGACTCTCCCCGGGGTACGGGAGGGGACACTGACTCTCCCCGGGGTACGGGGGGGGACACTGACTCTCCCCGGGGTACGGGAGGGGACACTGACTCTCCCCGGGGTACGGGGGGGGACACTGACTCTCCCCGGGGTACGGGAGGGGACACTGACTCTCCCCGGGGTACGGGGGGGGACACTGACTCTCCCCGGGGTACGGGAGGGGACACTGACTCTCCCCGGGGTACGGGGGGGGACACTGACTCTCCCCGGGGTACGGGAGGGGACACTGACTCTCCCCGGGGTACGGGGGGGGACACTGACTCTCCCCGGGGTACGGGAGGGGACACTGACTCTCCCCGGGGTACGGGGGGGGACACTGACTCTCCCCGGGGTACGGGAGGGGACACTGACTCTCCCCGGGGTACGGGGGGGGACACTGACTCTCCCCGGGGTACGGGAGGGGACACTGACTCTCCCCGGGGTACGGGGGGGGACACTGACTCTCCCCGGGGTACGGGAGGGGACACTGACTCTCCCCGGGGTACGGGGGGGGACACTGACTCTCCCCGGGGTACGGGAGGGGACACTGACTCTCCCCGGGGTACGGGGGGGGACACTGACTCTCCCCGGGGTACGGGAGGGGACACTGACTCTCCCCGGGGTACGGGGGGGGACACTGACTCTCCCCGGGGTACGGGAGGGGACACTGACTCTCCCCGGGGTACGGGGGGGGACACTGACTCTCCCCGGGGTACGGGAGGGGACACTGACTCTCCCCGGGGTACGGGGGGGGACACTGACTCTCCCCGGGGTACGGGAGGGGACACTGACTCTCCCCGGGGTACGGGGGGGGACACTGACTCTCCCCGGGGTACGGGAGGGGACACTGACTCTCCCCGGGGTACGGGGGGGGACACTGACTCTCCCCGGGGTACGGGAGGGGACACTGACTCTCCCCGGGGTACGGGGGGGGACACTGACTCTCCCCGGGGTACGGGAGGGGACACTGACTCTCCCCGGGGTACGGGGGGGGACACTGACTCTCCCCGGGGTACGGGAGGGGACACTGACTCTCCCCGGGGTACGGGGGGGGACACTGACTCTCCCCGGGGTACGGGAGGGGACACTGACTCTCCCCGGGGTACGGGGGGGGACACTGACTCTCCCCGGGGTACGGGAGGGGACACTGACTCTCCCCGGGGTACGGGGGGGGACACTGACTCTCCCCGGGGTACGGGAGGGGACACTGACTCTCCCCGGGGTACGGGGGGGGACACTGACTCTCCCCGGGGTACGGGAGGGGACACTGACTCTCCCCGGGGTACGGGGGGGGACACTGACTCTCCCCGGGGTACGGGAGGGGACACTGACTCTCCCCGGGGTACGGGGGGGGACACTGACTCTCCCCGGGGTACGGGAGGGGACACTGACTCTCCCCGGGGTACGGGGGGGGACACTGACTCTCCCCGGGGTACGGGAGGGGACACTGACTCTCCCCGGGGTACGGGGGGGGACACTGACTCTCCCCGGGGTACGGGAGGGGACACTGACTCTCCCCGGGGTACGGGGGGGGACACTGACTCTCCCCGGGGTACGGGAGGGGACACTGACTCTCCCCGGGGTACGGGGGGGGACACTGACTCTCCCCGGGGTACGGGAGGGGACACTGACTCTCCCCGGGGTACGGGGGGGGACACTGACTCTCCCCGGGGTACGGGAGGGGACACTGACTCTCCCCGGGGTACGGGGGGGGACACTGACTCTCCCCGGGGTACGGGAGGGGACACTGACTCTCCCCGGGGTACGGGGGGGGACACTGACTCTCCCCGGGGTACGGGAGGGGACACTGACTCTCCCCGGGGTACGGGGGGGGACACTGACTCTCCCCGGGGTACGGGAGGGGACACTGACTCTCCCCGGGGTACGGGGGGGGACACTGACTCTCCCCGGGGTACGGGAGGGGACACTGACTCTCCCCGGGGTACGGGGGGGGACACTGACTCTCCCCGGGGTACGGGAGGGGACACTGACTCTCCCCGGGGTACGGGGGGGGACACTGACTCTCCCCGGGGTACGGGAGGGGACACTGACTCTCCCCGGGGTACGGGGGGGGACACTGACTCTCCCCGGGGTACGGGAGGGGACACTGACTCTCCCCGGGGTACGGGGGGGGACACTGACTCTCCCCGGGGTACGGGAGGGGACACTGACTCTCCCCGGGGTACGGGGGGGGACACTGACTCTCCCCGGGGTACGGGAGGGGACACTGACTCTCCCCGGGGTACGGGGGGGGACACTGACTCTCCCCGGGGTACGGGAGGGGACACTGACTCTCCCCGGGGTACGGGGGGGGACACTGACTCTCCCCGGGGTACGGGAGGGGACACTGACTCTCCCCGGGGTACGGGGGGGGACACTGACTCTCCCCGGGGTACGGGAGGGGACACTGACTCTCCCCGGGGTACGGGGGGGGACACTGACTCTCCCCGGGGTACGGGAGGGGACACTGACTCTCCCCGGGGTACGGGGGGGGACACTGACTCTCCCCGGGGTACGGGAGGGGACACTGACTCTCCCCGGGGTACGGGGGGGGACACTGACTCTCCCCGGGGTACGGGAGGGGACACTGACTCTCCCCGGGGTACGGGGGGGGACACTGACTCTCCCCGGGGTACGGGAGGGGACACTGACTCTCCCCGGGGTACGGGGGGGGACACTGACTCTCCCCGGGGTACGGGAGGGGACACTGACTCTCCCCGGGGTACGGGGGGGGACACTGACTCTCCCCGGGGTACGGGAGGGGACACTGACTCTCCCCGGGGTACGGGGGGGGACACTGACTCTCCCCGGGGTACGGGAGGGGACACTGACTCTCCCCGGGGTACGGGGGGGGACACTGACTCTCCCCGGGGTACGGGAGGGGACACTGACTCTCCCCGGGGTACGGGGGGGGACACTGACTCTCCCCGGGGTACGGGAGGGGACACTGACTCTCCCCGGGGTACGGGGGGGGACACTGACTCTCCCCGGGGTACGGGAGGGGACACTGACTCTCCCCGGGGTACGGGGGGGGACACTGACTCTCCCCGGGGTACGGGAGGGGACACTGACTCTCCCCGGGGTACGGGGGGGGACACTGACTCTCCCCGGGGTACGGGAGGGGACACTGACTCTCCCCGGGGTACGGGGGGGGACACTGACTCTCCCCGGGGTACGGGAGGGGACACTGACTCTCCCCGGGGTACGGGGGGGGACACTGACTCTCCCCGGGGTACGGGAGGGGACACTGACTCTCCCCGGGGTACGGGGGGGGACACTGACTCTCCCCGGGGTACGGGAGGGGACACTGACTCTCCCCGGGGTACGGGGGGGGACACTGACTCTCCCCGGGGTACGGGAGGGGACACTGACTCTCCCCGGGGTACGGGGGGGGACACTGACTCTCCCCGGGGTACGGGAGGGGACACTGACTCTCCCCGGGGTACGGGGGGGGACACTGACTCTCCCCGGGGTACGGGAGGGGACACTGACTCTCCCCGGGGTACGGGGGGGGACACTGACTCTCCCCGGGGTACGGGAGGGGACACTGACTCTCCCCGGGGTACGGGGGGGGACACTGACTCTCCCCGGGGTACGGGAGGGGACACTGACTCTCCCCGGGGTACGGGGGGGGACACTGACTCTCCCCGGGGTACGGGAGGGGACACTGACTCTCCCCGGGGTACGGGGGGGGACACTGACTCTCCCCGGGGTACGGGAGGGGACACTGACTCTCCCCGGGGTACGGGGGGGGACACTGACTCTCCCCGGGGTACGGGAGGGGACACTGACTCTCCCCGGGGTACGGGGGGGGACACTGACTCTCCCCGGGGTACGGGAGGGGACACTGACTCTCCCCGGGGTACGGGGGGGGACACTGACTCTCCCCGGGGTACGGGAGGGGACACTGACTCTCCCCGGGGTACGGGGGGGGACACTGACTCTCCCCGGGGTACGGGAGGGGACACTGACTCTCCCCGGGGTACGGGGGGGGACACTGACTCTCCCCGGGGTACGGGAGGGGACACTGACTCTCCCCGGGGTACGGGGGGGGACACTGACTCTCCCCGGGGTACGGGAGGGGACACTGACTCTCCCCGGGGTACGGGGGGGGACACTGACTCTCCCCGGGGTACGGGAGGGGACACTGACTCTCCCCGGGGTACGGGGGGGGACACTGACTCTCCCCGGGGTACGGGAGGGGACACTGACTCTCCCCGGGGTACGGGGGGGGACACTGACTCTCCCCGGGGTACGGGAGGGGACACTGACTCTCCCCGGGGTACGGGGGGGGACACTGACTCTCCCCGGGGTACGGGAGGGGACACTGACTCTCCCCGGGGTACGGGGGGGGACACTGACTCTCCCCGGGGTACGGGAGGGGACACTGACTCTCCCCGGGGTACGGGGGGGGACACTGACTCTCCCCGGGGTACGGGAGGGGACACTGACTCTCCCCGGGGTACGGGGGGGGACACTGACTCTCCCCGGGGTACGGGAGGGGACACTGACTCTCCCCGGGGTACGGGGGGGGACACTGACTCTCCCCGGGGTACGGGAGGGGACACTGACTCTCCCCGGGGTACGGGGGGGGACACTGACTCTCCCCGGGGTACGGGAGGGGACACTGACTCTCCCCGGGGTACGGGGGGGGACACTGACTCTCCCCGGGGTACGGGAGGGGACACTGACTCTCCCCGGGGTACGGGGGGGGACACTGACTCTCCCCGGGGTACGGGAGGGGACACTGACTCTCCCCGGGGTACGGGGGGGGACACTGACTCTCCCCGGGGTACGGGAGGGGACACTGACTCTCCCCGGGGTACGGGGGGGGACACTGACTCTCCCCGGGGTACGGGAGGGGACACTGACTCTCCCCGGGGTACGGGGGGGGACACTGACTCTCCCCGGGGTACGGGAGGGGACACTGACTCTCCCCGGGGTACGGGGGGGGACACTGACTCTCCCCGGGGTACGGGAGGGGACACTGACTCTCCCCGGGGTACGGGGGGGGACACTGACTCTCCCCGGGGTACGGGAGGGGACACTGACTCTCCCCGGGGTACGGGGGGGGACACTGACTCTCCCCGGGGTACGGGAGGGGACACTGACTCTCCCCGGGGTACGGGGGGGGACACTGACTCTCCCCGGGGTACGGGAGGGGACACTGACTCTCCCCGGGGTACGGGGGGGGACACTGACTCTCCCCGGGGTACGGGAGGGGACACTGACTCTCCCCGGGGTACGGGGGGGGACACTGACTCTCCCCGGGGTACGGGAGGGGACACTGACTCTCCCCGGGGTACGGGGGGGGACACTGACTCTCCCCGGGGTACGGGAGGGGACACTGACTCTCCCCGGGGTACGGGGGGGGACACTGACTCTCCCCGGGGTACGGGAGGGGACACTGACTCTCCCCGGGGTACGGGGGGGGACACTGACTCTCCCCGGGGTACGGGAGGGGACACTGACTCTCCCCGGGGTACGGGGGGGGACACTGACTCTCCCCGGGGTACGGGAGGGGACACTGACTCTCCCCGGGGTACGGGGGGGGACACTGACTCTCCCCGGGGTACGGGAGGGGACACTGACTCTCCCCGGGGTACGGGGGGGGACACTGACTCTCCCCGGGGTACGGGAGGGGACACTGACTCTCCCCGGGGTACGGGGGGGGACACTGACTCTCCCCGGGGTACGGGAGGGGACACTGACTCTCCCCGGGGTACGGGGGGGGACACTGACTCTCCCCGGGGTACGGGAGGGGACACTGACTCTCCCCGGGGTACGGGGGGGGACACTGACTCTCCCCGGGGTACGGGAGGGGACACTGACTCTCCCCGGGGTACGGGGGGGGACACTGACTCTCCCCGGGGTACGGGAGGGGACACTGACTCTCCCCGGGGTACGGGGGGGGACACTGACTCTCCCCGGGGTACGGGAGGGGACACTGACTCTCCCCGGGGTACGGGGGGGGACACTGACTCTCCCCGGGGTACGGGAGGGGACACTGACTCTCCCCGGGGTACGGGGGGGGACACTGACTCTCCCCGGGGTACGGGAGGGGACACTGACTCTCCCCGGGGTACGGGGGGGGACACTGACTCTCCCCGGGGTACGGGAGGGGACACTGACTCTCCCCGGGGTACGGGGGGGGACACTGACTCTCCCCGGGGTACGGGAGGGGACACTGACTCTCCCCGGGGTACGGGGGGGGACACTGACTCTCCCCGGGGTACGGGAGGGGACACTGACTCTCCCCGGGGTACGGGGGGGGACACTGACTCTCCCCGGGGTACGGGAGGGGACACTGACTCTCCCCGGGGTACGGGGGGGGACACTGACTCTCCCCGGGGTACGGGAGGGGACACTGACTCTCCCCGGGGTACGGGGGGGGACACTGACTCTCCCCGGGGTACGGGAGGGGACACTGACTCTCCCCGGGGTACGGGGGGGGACACTGACTCTCCCCGGGGTACGGGAGGGGACACTGACTCTCCCCGGGGTACGGGGGGGGACACTGACTCTCCCCGGGGTACGGGAGGGGACACTGACTCTCCCCGGGGTACGGGGGGGGACACTGACTCTCCCCGGGGTACGGGAGGGGACACTGACTCTCCCCGGGGTACGGGGGGGGACACTGACTCTCCCCGGGGTACGGGAGGGGACACTGACTCTCCCCGGGGTACGGGGGGGGACACTGACTCTCCCCGGGGTACGGGAGGGGACACTGACTCTCCCCGGGGTACGGGGGGGGACACTGACTCTCCCCGGGGTACGGGAGGGGACACTGACTCTCCCCGGGGTACGGGGGGGGACACTGACTCTCCCCGGGGTACGGGAGGGGACACTGACTCTCCCCGGGGTACGGGGGGGGACACTGACTCTCCCCGGGGTACGGGAGGGGACACTGACTCTCCCCGGGGTACGGGGGGGGACACTGACTCTCCCCGGGGTACGGGAGGGGACACTGACTCTCCCCGGGGTACGGGGGGGGACACTGACTCTCCCCGGGGTACGGGAGGGGACACTGACTCTCCCCGGGGTACGGGGGGGGACACTGACTCTCCCCGGGGTACGGGAGGGGACACTGACTCTCCCCGGGGTACGGGGGGGGACACTGACTCTCCCCGGGGTACGGGAGGGGACACTGACTCTCCCCGGGGTACGGGGGGGGACACTGACTCTCCCCGGGGTACGGGAGGGGACACTGACTCTCCCCGGGGTACGGGGGGGGACACTGACTCTCCCCGGGGTACGGGAGGGGACACTGACTCTCCCCGGGGTACGGGGGGGGACACTGACTCTCCCCGGGGTACGGGAGGGGACACTGACTCTCCCCGGGGTACGGGGGGGGACACTGACTCTCCCCGGGGTACGGGAGGGGACACTGACTCTCCCCGGGGTACGGGGGGGGACACTGACTCTCCCCGGGGTACGGGAGGGGACACTGACTCTCCCCGGGGTACGGGGGGGGACACTGACTCTCCCCGGGGTACGGGAGGGGACACTGACTCTCCCCGGGGTACGGGGGGGGACACTGACTCTCCCCGGGGTACGGGAGGGGACACTGACTCTCCCCGGGGTACGGGGGGGGACACTGACTCTCCCCGGGGTACGGGAGGGGACACTGACTCTCCCCGGGGTACGGGGGGGGACACTGACTCTCCCCGGGGTACGGGAGGGGACACTGACTCTCCCCGGGGTACGGGGGGGGACACTGACTCTCCCCGGGGTACGGGAGGGGACACTGACTCTCCCCGGGGTACGGGGGGGGACACTGACTCTCCCCGGGGTACGGGAGGGGACACTGACTCTCCCCGGGGTACGGGGGGGGACACTGACTCTCCCCGGGGTACGGGAGGGGACACTGACTCTCCCCGGGGTACGGGGGGGGACACTGACTCTCCCCGGGGTACGGGAGGGGACACTGACTCTCCCCGGGGTACGGGGGGGGACACTGACTCTCCCCGGGGTACGGGAGGGGACACTGACTCTCCCCGGGGTACGGGGGGGGACACTGACTCTCCCCGGGGTACGGGAGGGGACACTGACTCTCCCCGGGGTACGGGGGGGGACACTGACTCTCCCCGGGGTACGGGAGGGGACACTGACTCTCCCCGGGGTACGGGGGGGGACACTGACTCTCCCCGGGGTACGGGAGGGGACACTGACTCTCCCCGGGGTACGGGGGGGGACACTGACTCTCCCCGGGGTACGGGAGGGGACACTGACTCTCCCCGGGGTACGGGGGGGGACACTGACTCTCCCCGGGGTACGGGAGGGGACACTGACTCTCCCCGGGGTACGGGTGGGTAGGGATGGAGAGTGGGAAGTGGTGGAGGGAGGATGGTGACGGAGACTACAGGGAATGAAGGAATATTGGGGAGGGGAATTGGTGTGGGCCTCTGTGTTTGGGATGGGCATTAGCAAGAGGGGTATAGGATAAGGAGAGGGATTTGGGCTAGGAGAGAGATGGGGCTTGGGAGGGTGAGAATCACATGAGTATGGGGGATTGATGGTATGAGAGAAGAGGGAGGAAGGAAGGACAGTGATAGAAGAGTGAAAGTTTATAGGGAGGGAGAGAGGAGTTTGCACAGGGTGAGATGGAAGAGACAGCTAGCTGGTGGTGGTGTGAAGAAAATGGGAGTGAGGGGTAGTTATAAAGGGAATTGGTGAGGGGAAGAGACTGAGCTGGAGGATCTGCGAGGTTTGCATGTAGGGAGGAATGATGTATGTTTCCATTTGGGGATGTAGATGAATAGAGGGCAGGATGGAGGGACAAGGAAAAAGGGGTTGCTGGTTATGGGGTTCAATATAGTCTGACTCTGGTGAACTCTCCTCAGGTCGTGCAGGAGTCAGAGCGATGCCCCGACACTGCTCGGCTGAGGGCTGCACATCCCGGGACACGAAGGAGTCGAGAATTAATGGCGTCACGTTTCACAGGTCAGTGAGACCTCTCCCTACCCCACCTTCCAGGTTGTTTGCC
>NW_025213400.1:30413-32772 GCF_004010195.1 Chiloscyllium plagiosum | reverse complement strand
TTTGCATGTCTGTGTCTGGTTACTTGTATGAGTGTGGAGAAACACAGTTAATGGTCACTGGATTCGCAATGTTAATCATATTTCTCTTGCTCCACAGATGCTGCCTGAAATAATGAGTTTTTTGCAAAAATGTGTTTCCTGATTGTTTCAGATCTCCAGCAGGTTTTTTTTGCTGTTTTTATTCTGCGACAGATCAGTTTATTCATATTCCATTCCAGTACAAACTTCAAGAGAAAATCAGGGATCAACTTATAAATAAAAAGTGCTGGACATTGATATGAATTAAGTCATGATTGTCATTCTTGACTTCTTCAAAATGGCAAATTAGTTAATGGGGGTTCATTAACAAACATCGATATCCCCTCCTGAACTGGAAGTTCCTGACCACAGTCTCTGTAGTACTCCTGAAACGTAACATTTCCAGGTTTGATTGGAAACTGGTGAGCGTTGATGGAATGTGACCTGTATTTGGAAGTGCCATTGGAGGGAGGTCACTTCTGAAGAGACTTGCACACGGGTGAGGGCAGCACAAAACACATCAGGTTTCTGTGAGAACTCAAAACATGAGAAGGATTAGGGCATGAAAGACACTTTGCACAAAGCAGCTCCTCCCCATCTCTTTTAGAACTGGACCTATTCCCTTTTGAGGTCATCTCCAGGTTAGGCAACACATTGATGTGGCTTAAAGATTTGCTTCATTGAGGAGTTGGAAGGAGTGCTCAGAAAATAGATATTTTTTCTCCATTGGATTTTTCAAGTCTAGATATTGGGCGAAACAGCTAGTTATGGATATTGGGATGCAGAAAATAGCGTTGTGTTGGAAAGATTTGGGTACTTTTATTTTTGTTGGGCAGGAATTTTCTCTTTCGAAAGATATCTTACAGAACAAAGAACAGGGGGTGTCTCACACAGTGGAAGTCAGAAGAGAGGTTCTCTCTTTCATCTTAGACAAATTACTGATCAGCAATGGATTGTGGATCAAACCCATGACATTTATTTTTCTGGGCATTTCCAGCCTTAGGTGGCTGCCTGTGTGGAGTTTGCACATTCTCCCCGTGCATTGGTTTCCTCTGGGTGCTCCGGTTTCCTCCCACAATCCAAAGATATGCAGGTTAGGGTGAATTGGCCATGCTAAATTGCCCAGAGTGTTCAGGGATGTGTAGGTTAGGTGCATTAGTCAGGGTAAATGTAAAATGGTGGGGTAGGGGAATGGGTCTGGGTGGTATACTCTTCAGAGGGTCAGTGTGGACTTGTTGGGCCGAAGGGCCTGTTTCTACACTGTAGGGATTCTATGAAAAAAAGCATAAATATCTACCTGATTGTTGACAGAAAGCAAAAGAAAAGAATCGTGCGAACTTTGGAAAATTTCCAGAAAGTGTTAGAAATGCTCAGTAGGTCTGGAAGAGACTTTGGAGAGTTAGTGAGGGAGAGAGAAAGAAAGAGACAGAGTTCATGGATGGAATCTTATTGAGGCCTAAGTGACATGGGCTAAGGGGAGATTCATGGCAGAATCAGGTGAGAAGTCTGAGCAGGCCCATCTCAACGTCCCAAGCAAGTCCTTGTATCCTTATTTCCAGGCAGCAGTCACATTTCTCATTAGGCAGTAATGAATGACAAATTATGTGGAATTCTAGCTTGTTAAAAACTTTTTCACAGCACATTTTATTGGTGTTCACATTCCTATGTTGCCAAACACATTGAACCTTGAAGGCTTCAAGAATTGTTGAGAATGGAATAAAGGGCAGGTAACCCCAGCACACTGCTTGCTTTGATGGAGTATCCGTGTGAACACCAGGCACCAACATGTCAATAAGCACTTTGTGCACACACCCTTATGTCCATGGACATGAACATCTGACATGTGGCAGCCTGTAAGGACCGTCATGGCACATCTCGGATCCACTTACAGCACACTTCTGCAATCCCATTTTGCACTGGCAGGTACCATTGCAATTCTACAACAAGGACCCTGTGGGCTCAGAGACATGCACCCAGCTTGTGAACTGGACCAGGCTGCATCTCTGGGCCCCTCGTTCATGGGCACACATGAGTCTTTTGTGCATCTTGCACCGTTAGCTAAAGACACTAGACTCATAGTGCTTTTTTTAGATTAGATTAGATTAGATTAGATTACAGTGTGGAAACAGGCCCTTCGGCCCAACAAGTCCACACCGACCCGCCGAAGCGAAACCCACCCATACCCCTACATTTACCCCTTACCTAACACTACGGACAATTTAGCATGGCCAATTCACCTGACCTGCACATCTTTGGACTGTGGGAGGAAACCGGAGCACCTGGAGGAAACCCACGCAGACACGGGGAGAACGTGCAAACTCCACACAGTCAGTCGCCTGAG
>NW_025213400.1:24052-28690 GCF_004010195.1 Chiloscyllium plagiosum | reverse complement strand
TATAATTTGAATAAATGTGAGGTTATTCAATTTGGAAGCAAAAGCAAGGAGGCAGATGACTACCTGGATGGTTGTAAATTGGAAGAGGGGAGTGTGCAGTGGGACCTGGGTGCCCTTGTGCACCAGTTGCTGAAGGTGAGCATGCAGGTGCAGCAGGTGGCAAAGAATGCAAATGGTACGTTGGCTTTCATTGCGAGAGGTTTTGAGTTTAGGAGCAGGAATGTGTTGTTGCAGTTATACAGGGTCATGGTGAGGCTACACCTAGAATACTGTGTGCAGTTTTGGTCTCCTTTTCTGAGGAAAGATGCTCTTGCTCTTGATGGAGTGCAGTGAAGATTTACCAGGCTGAATCCAGGGATGGTGGGACTGACCTATGAGAAGAGATTGACTAGGTTAGGATTGTTTTCGCTGGAGCTCAGATGAATGTAGGGGCATCTCATGGAGACTTCTAAAATACTAACAGGACTAGACAGGACAGCTGCAGGGAGGATGTTCCTGATGGAGGTTGCATCCAGAACCAGGGGTCACATTCTGAAGGTTTGGGTGGGCCATTTAGGACGGAGATGAGGAGACCTTTCTCCACCCAAAGTGTGGTGAGCCTGTGGATTCATTACCACAGGAAGTAGTTGATGCCAAAACATTGAATGTATTCAAGAGGTGGCTAGATATAGCACTTGGGGCAAATGAGATCAAAGGTTATGGGGAGAAAGCAGGGTTAGGCTATCAAGTTGGATGACCAGCCATGACTGTGATGAATGGCGGAGCAGGCTCGGTGGCACAGTGGTTAGCACCGCTGCCTCACAGCGCCAGAGACCTGGGTTCAATTCCCGCCTCAGGCGACTGACTATGTGGAGTTTGCACATTCTCCATGTGTCTGTGTGGGTTTCCTCTGGGTGCTCTGGTTTCCTCCCACAGTCCAAAGATGTGTAGGTCAGGTGAATTGGTCCTGCTAAATTGCCCGTAGTGTTAGGGTAGGGGTATGCGTGGGTTGCGCTTTGGCGGGGCGGTGGGGACTTGTTGGGCCAAAGGGCCTGTTTCCACACTGTAAGTAATTTAATCTAAAAAAAAATCGCCGGATGGCCTCCTCCTGCTCCTAACTGCTATGTTTCAACATAAGACAGGCAGTAGAAATGTGTACTACAGCTATTACTTTTGGTGCAGGTGGAGAGAGCAAGTACACAGCGCAGATGGCATGTAGGGTTGATGAAGTTGGACGTTAGGGTCCACAAGTGTGAGTGGACAGGATATTGCAAGCAATAATGGGAATGCTAAAGTATTAACCACCTTCCTACATTGTTACAATTCCTCCAAGTGATAGACACTACACTGACCCTGGTGGCAACCATGGACCAGGTCGGCATGACATGATGTTATGGTAACTACCACTGGTTGAGGATAGACTGGGTGTGCAAACCTTGTGCAGCAGAATCTCCAGGTGTCTGCTCAGAAATAGCATCACACATTTCCCCTGGCCTGCCTGGGCTGAGAGAGTCTAGATTAGAGTGGTGCTGGAAAAGCACAGCAGTTCAGGCAGCATCCGAAGTGCAGTAAAATCGACGTTTCAGGCAAAATCCCTTCTGTACTGGGCAGTTGCTAGGTTCCAGTAAGAATTAAAGATCATGCAAGCTCTTCTTTTGTTACAACCCAACAGGAAGGGTTTGATCAAAAGCCATGCACTTGTTTAAGATTCAAATAAGCTTGAACCAGCCCATGAGCAGTGGCTTTTGACTCACCAGTGTCATATGACTTGTCTCCTGAACATACACTATCCAAACATAGTTGGTTGGTTAGCTCAGCTGGATAGAGTGTAGTGCTAGTAATGCTAAAGGTCATGAGTTCAATCCCCCTACTAACCATGGGAAGGGCTGAGGTGGACCGGCCAGCCAGCTAAGTTTCTAGTGCTGTGTCCAGGTTGGTGATTGCTTTTTTGGTTAACACTGCTGCCTCACAGCACTAGAGACCCGGGTTCAATTCCCGCCTCAGGCGACTCTCTGTGTGGAGTTTGCACATTCTCCCCTGTCTGCGTGGGTTTCCTCCGGGTGCTCCGATTTACTCCCACAATCCAAAAATGTGCAGTCAGGTGAATTGGCCATGCTAAATTGCCCATAGTATTAGGGGAGGGGGTCTGGGTGGGTTGCGCTTCGGCGGGTCGGTGTGGACTTTGTTGGGCCGAAGGGGCTGTTTCCACACTCTAAGTAATCTAATCTAATATACACCAATCATTTTGCATCATACTCATTACATCTCAGACCAAAATATTTTACCTCTCGTGTCCTACTAAATTAGACTAGTTGAAGCTTGATTATCAGGATTCATCAACAATTTCACAATTGATGGATCTTGTGACTTCCTGGAGGTGAACTAAGCTGATTGGTCTTTTTGTCCCCCTGAAATTCAGCATCTAAAGCACATTTTAAACTATTAAAACAGGGCACTTTTAAGTTTTGTTGTTGCTGAGAAACTACAATTACATGCAATAACCATTTGGGCTAAATCTTAAATGTTTTTTTTGCCAAGTTCGAAACATTCAGCAGATGTTCCAGAATTCACTGGCATCCCTTGCACTCGTGTCATTTTGAGAATTACATTTTGCATCCAGATTTTGAATTTGCCCAGACATGGAATCGGTGTCCCCCTGCCGGACATGGTGGTACTGACTTCCCTACGATCACAGTGGGCAACACAATACCAGACCATGACTGCCTGGTCTCACGATGCCACTCAAATAAGTCTTGGGCCATCTTGAGGGATACATACCACCGTAGGAAGGAGATCTTTTCTAACTGGCCGTTGTAACTGTCACCATCTTCTCACTGATAACTCATCATCACTCTCTTTGCTATTGTACCCACATCTGACCAAGGGCCATGCTCCACCACATTCCTTATTGCATGCAACATCTTCCCTGCCTCACTGTCACTCACCTCAACACCAAACATCACCAACCCTGTGCGCTCTCTTATCTGCTCGCTCCTTTGGGTTACCTTTCCACCTGCACCAGTAATAATAGCTGGGTCACGCACTTCCATCTCTCGCTGTACCTGCCTCTTCTTTCCAAGGTAAAAAAAGGCCAGAAGAGAGCAGAAGGACTTGAGGCAGGGGCTGTGATGCCTGTGATTCAACACCTCATCCCTCCTAAAAGGGGTAGTTCCTGATTCTGACTGAAACAGAAAAGGCTTATCCAATAGGATAAATATCCAGTAGCATTTGTATTAATTTCACCCTGGACTGGTATGAGGGACTGCCTTTGACTTGTTGTTTCGGGATCTCTGACTGAAGGCTATCCCTCTCGACTTGACTGTGTACTGCTAATCACCATATCAAGTTTCCTGCTTTCTGTCTGCATTAAACGACAATGCAAGACAATAGCCTGGTATCTCTGGCCGAGAGGATAACACACAAAAAGGTTAAGCAAGGCAGGGATGCTGCGAGCATTCAGGTTGGCTTAGAGTGAGTGAGCATTATGGCTGTGAGGGAAAAGCACAAGGATGCAGGCTGGTCCACTTCATGAGCTGGGTGCTAGCCCCTCAGTGCATAGTGCCTTTGCTGCAGTGTGACAATGAAGGTTGCTGGTACAACCCAAGGTACAGCACTTGGAGCTGCAGTGAACTGCAGGGCACACAGAAGCACTATGAGTCTGGTGTCTTTAGCTAAGGGTGCAAGATGTACAAAAGGCTCATGTGTGCCCATGAACGAAGGGCCCAGAGATGCAGCCTGGTCCAGTTCACAAGCTGGGTGCATGTCTCTGAGCCCACAGGGTCCTTGTTGTAGAATTGCAATGGTACCTGCCAGTGCAAAATGGGATTGCAGAAGTGTGCTGTAAGTGGATCCGAGATGTGCCATGACGGTCCTTACAGGCTGCCACATGTCAGATGTTCATGTCCATGGACATAGGGGTGTGTGCACAAAGTGCTCATTGACATGTTGGTGCCTGGTGTTCACATGGATACTCCATCAAAGCAAGCAGTGTGCTGGGGTTACCTGCCCTTTATTCCATTCTCAACAATTCTTGAAGCCTTCAAGGATCAATGTGTTTGGCAACATAGGAATGTGAACATCAATAAAATGTGCTGTGAAAAAGTTTTTAACAAGCTAGAATTCCATATAATTTGTCATTCATTACTGCCTAATGAGAAATGTGACTGCTGCCTGGAAATAAGGATACAAGGACTTGCTTGGGACGTTGAGATGGGCCTGCTCAGACTTCTCACCTGATTCTGCCATGAATCTCCCCTTAGCCCATGTCACTTAGGCCTCAATAAGATTCCATCCATGAACTCTGTCTCTTTCTTTCTCTCTCCCTCACTAACTCTCCAAAGTCTCTTCCAGACCTACTGAGCATTTCTAACACTTTCTGGAAAATTTCCAAAATTCACACAATTCTTTTCTTTTGCTTTCTGTCAATAATCAGGTAGATATTTATGCTTTTTTTCATAGAATCCCTACAGTGTAGAAACAGGCCCTTCGGCCCAACAAGTCCACACTGACCCTCTGAAGAGTATACCACCCAGACCCATTCCCCTACCCCACCACTTTACATTTACCCTGACTAATGCACCTAACCTACACATCCCTGAACACTCTGGGCAATTTAGCATGGCCAATTCACCCTAACCTGCATATCTTTGGATTGTGGGA
>NW_025213400.1:19160-23657 GCF_004010195.1 Chiloscyllium plagiosum | reverse complement strand
AGTCCAGGGCAGTGTTTTGGTATTTACAGAGAGTCCAGGGCAGTGTTTTGGTATTTACAGAGAGTCCAGGGCAGTGTTTTGGTATTTACAGAGAGTCCAGGGCAGTGTTTTGGTATTTACAGCGAGTCCAGGGCAGTGTTTTGGTATTTACAGCGAGTCCAGGGCAGTGTTTTGGTATTTACAGCGAGTCCAGGGCAGTGTTTTGGTATTTACAGCGAGTCCAGGGCAGTGTTTTGGTATTTACAGCGAGTCCAGGGCAGTGTTTTGGTATTTACAGCGAGTCCAGGGCAGTGTTTTGGTATTTACAGCGAGTCCAGGGCAGTGTTTTGGTATTTACAGCGAGTCCAGGGCAGTGTTTTGGTATTTACAGCGAGTCCAGGGCAGTGTTTTGGTATTTACAGCGAGTCCAGGGCAGTGTTTTGGTATTTACAGCGAGTCCAGGGCAGTGTTTTGGTATTTACAGCGAGTCCAGGGCAGTGTTTTGGTATTTACAGCGAGTCCAGGGCAGTGTTTTGGTATTTACAGCGAGTCCAGGGCAGTGTTTTGGTATTTACAGCGAGTCCAGGGCAGTGTTTTGGTATTTACAGAGAGTCCAGGGCAGTGTTTTGGTATTTACAGAGAGTCCAGGGCAGTGCTTTAGTAATTACAGAGAATCCAGTGGAGTATGTCAGTATTTTCGGAGAGTCGGGTGCAGTATGTTTCTATTCACAGAGGGATCAGTGGAGTGTATTAGTATTTACAGAGCAACCGGAGATTGGGTCAGTTTTCCAATGTTTATGAGAGTCTAGGGGAGTTTTTAAAATGTTTACAGAGAGTTCAGGGGACAGTGTTAGTATTTGCAGAGAGTCTCGGGGAGTGTGCTTCACTTTATTGAGATTTGGGGGAACAGCTTTAGTATTTGCAGAGTATCTGGAGGAGTGCTTTGGAAATTGCAGTGGGTTCAAGGGTGCGTGTTATTATTTACAGCAAGTCTGGGCATCTGTATGTATAGAGAGTCCAGAGGAGTGTGGCAATATTTACAACGAGACCAGGGGAATTTTTCGGTATTTGAAGAGAATCTGTTGGAGTGTGTCAGTAGTTATAGAGAATCTGGGGAGTGTGTCAGTATTTAAAGAGAGTCTGGAGTGTGTGTCACTATTTACAGAGAGTCTGGGTGAGTGTTTTAATATTTATAAAGGTTTCAATAGAGTGTATTAGTATTTACAAGGGGTTCAATGAGTGTGTTAGTCTTTATAGAGATACTGGAGAAGTGTGTTAGTATTTACAGAGTCTCCAGAGGATACTGTCAGTATTTAGACAGAATCTGGCGGATTTTGTCTGTATTGATTAGAATGATGCCAGCCAGATGGACCTCATGGATTCTGAGTTCCCTGACTGAGGCTGCTAAACTGGTCCAATCAGGAAGCCCTGGCTAGCAGATATAATCAGGAGTGCCCGATCACACAGCATTGCCCTCTGAGAAGGGCACTGCTTGTCACTGGCCACTCGGGTGTTTTCCTATCTTCCTGGTCGTGGAAATTGAATAAAGATTCATACACCTTGTGTCTCTCACTGTATCTCACACCTGCACAAACACAACATGGGTGCTAGGGAAAAAATAAGCACCACTGCAGTTAGGCAGGAGTGTGGGGGGTTAAGAAAATTCAAAAAAAAAAAAAAAATGAGTGTAAGGGCACTGCTTATCACTGGCCACTCGGGTGTTTTCCCTTTTGAGAGTTGGATCAGTGTGAGAGTGTGTGTATACATGCAAAAGAAAAAGAAGGAAAAAAAGAAAAGAAAAAAAAGAAAAATATAAGCAGGAGTGCCCGATCACGCAGCATTGCCCTCTGAGAAGGGCACTGCTTGTCACTGACCACTCGGGTGTTTTCCTATCTTCCTGGTGGTGGAAATTGAATAAAGATTTGTGCATCTTGTGTCTCTTACTGTGTCTCACACCTGCACACACACACACACACACCATGGGTGCTGGGGAAAAAATAAGCACTACCGCAGTTAGGCAGTAGTGTGGGGGTTAAAAAAAGGGGAGAAAAAAATGGGAGTGTTGATCACACAGCATTTCCCTTTGATGTGAAAGGCACTAAAATAAAAATTCAGGAGTGCCCGATCATGCAGCATTGCCCTCTGCTTGTCACTGGCCACTTGGGTGTTTTCCTATCTTCCTGGTGGTGGAAATTGAATAAAGATTTGTACACCCGTTGTCTTTCACAGTGTCTCACGCCTGCACACACACACACACACAACATGGGTGCTGGGGAAACTATAAGCACTACCGCAGTTAGGCGATAGTGGGGGGGGGTAAAACAAAATCAAAAGGGGAAAAAAATAAATAAATAAACAGGAGTGCCAGGCACCTTGTTTGTTCATTCTGAGGGCTGACTCTGACAGAGCTGGATCAGTGTCAATAACTCCCCAGTGTGTAGCCAAAGGCTGACGTGGTGATAGTATACCAGTGGAGTTATTTCAATGGTGACAAAAAGATAGCACGCTCCTGAACGGATTTGCTCTTTGTATTCATAAAATCATAAACTTCTTACAGTGTTGGCGATTTTTGAGAAGATTTGTAGCTCAGCTTGATGTTAAGTCTGTAAGTTAGCTCGCTGAGCTGGAAGGTTTGTTTTCAAACGTTTCATCACCATGACTGGGTAACACCATCATTGAGAGTCTCCAGTGGAGCGCTGGTGGTATGTCCCATTTTATATTTATGTGTCTTAGTCTCTTAAGGTGGGTGATATCATTTCTGGTTCTTTTTCTCAGAGGTTGGTAAATGGGGTCCAAATCAATGTGCTTATTGATGGAGTTCCAGTTTGAATATCAGGCCTTTAGGAATTCCTGTGCGTGTCTCTGTTTAGCCTGTCCTCGGATGGACGTGTTGTCCCAGTCAAAGTGGTGTCCTTCTTCATCTGTGTGTAAGGATACTAGTGAGAGTGGGTTATGTCTTTTGGTGGCTAGTTGGTATTTGTGTATTCTGATGGCTAGTTTTCCGCCTGTCTGTCCAATATAGTGTTTGCTACAGTCTTTGCATGGTATTTTATAAATGATATTTATTTTGCTGGTTGTTTGTATCCTGTCTTATAACAAACCTGCCAGCTCAGCAAGCAAACTTACAACCTAACCCCTACAGTGGAAGCATGCATTTGGCACAAGTCCACACTGACTCTCCAAAGAGTATCCCACCCAGACCCATTCCCCTATCCTACATTTCCTCTGACTAATGCACTTAACCTACACAGACTTAAACACTATGTCAATTTAGCATGGCCAGTTCATCTGACCTGCACATCTTTGGACTGTGGGAGGAAACCAGACCACCTGGAGGAAACCCACATAGACACAAGGAGAAGGTGCAAATTTCACACAGACAGTTGCTCTGAGGCTGCAATCGAACGCAAATCCCTGGTGCTGTGAGGCAGCAGTGTTAACCACTAAGACACACAATAAAGTAATTGGGTAGCAGTGGGATTCACACCCACATCTCCAAAGAGACCAGAGCCTTCACGTGGCTCAGTGGTTAGCACTGCTACCTCACAGCACCAGGGACCTGGGTTCGATTCCAGCTTTGGGTGACTGTCTGTGTGGAGTTTGCACATTCTTCCTGCATCTGTGTGGGTTTGCTCCAGGTGCTCTGGTTTCCTCCCACAATCCAAAAATGTGCAGGTTAGTTGAATTGGCCATGCTAAATTGTTCATAGTGTTTGGTGCATCAGTCAGAGGGAAATGGGCCTGGGTGGGTTACTCTTCAGAGGGTTGGTGTGGACTTGTTGGGCCGAAGGGCCTGTTTTCACACTATAGGGAATCTAATCAAAAACAAAAGATGGATTTAGTTAAGGAATATTGTGACCCCAAGCATCCTCTATTTCAAAGATGTTATTGGTTTTATTCAGTAATTCGAGAATCAGCGAAATCCGCATGGGGATTTTTGACTAGGTTAAGACGACAGGCAGTATCATACAATCATAGAATCCTTACAATGTGGAAACAGGCCATTCAGCCCATCAAGTGCACACTGACCCTCTAAAGAGCATCCCACCAAGACCCACATCATTCTTGTAACCTTCCATTTCCTTTGACTAACCCACTCAGCCTGCACATCCCCGGACATTATGGGTAATTTAGCGTGGCCAAACCACCTAACCAGCACAGCTTTAGACAATGACAGGAATCTGGAGTACCCGGAGGAAACCCACACAATCATGAGGAGAATGTGCAAACTCCAAACAGACAGTCACCCGAGGCTGAAATCTGTACATTGCGGGTTTGTCCGTGGACTGTCTTAACTCTGTTGACTGTACATCTTACACAGAAACATTGAGCGAGTTGTGCTCTCTCTATTACTCAGGATGTTGTGGATTGTGTTAGACTAGCAGACGGAACCCCACAGAGACAGTGAAGGACCCTGTATAATACCAGCCTGTCCCTGGTCTGGGTTCAATCGGCTCACTGAGCCTCTCACAAAGAAACAATGAGGTACCTGTGCTCTTTATATTGCTCAGCGTGTCCC
>NW_025213400.1:13337-18409 GCF_004010195.1 Chiloscyllium plagiosum | reverse complement strand
AACAATCTTTGGGGGCTGGGATTGTGGGCGGGATAGCTCTTCTCACTGCTATATCTTATTATCTAGCACAGTTCATCACCAGTGCGGTAATCTAATCCATTGCTTGTGTGATCACTCAGATCTCTGTCAGGAACACCGCTTCCTGAGTTCAGCATGCTGGCCGGCCTGCATTGTTAACTTCAGCAGCATGAAAGGTCAATAAGAAATATGACTTGTACCATTTCTGGCATGCTCTTTCATGCTACAGACTGTTCAATGTTACTTTCTTAACCGAATGGAGTTTAATCTGGAAAATGAGCGTCCTACAAATTAGCTCAGAGTGTGGTTGGACAGAATGCTGCTGTTCATGTGAGAGATCACTTCAAGAATCAAGATTTCAACTGCTAAATCCCTTATATTTTCACCCATTTGTTAAGGTAGAACAACAGGATGGATGGTGTCGACAATTCTTATTCACAAGGAAGTTACATCTGCCATTCCTACTCACTTTAATAATGGATGGATCTGCATCAGACAGATTTAGAACAAAGAACAAAATAACACAGGATGCAGGCCCTTCGGCCCTCCAAGTCTGCACTGACACACTTTGCCGCACCATACTAAAATTGTCTCCAGTTACAGGATCCAATCCCTCTAATCCCTTCCTATTCATGTATTCATCCAGGTGCTTCTTGAATGCTGATACTGTGTGTTCCAGGCACTCAGCACCCTTTGTGTGAAAAACTTGCCTCACAATCTCTTTTAACTTTCTCCCCCTGCAGCTTGAACCTGTGTCCCCTAGTAATTGAACCCTCCACCCTGGGAAAAAGCTTCATAATTTCCACCCTATCCATGCCATTCACAATCTTATAAACGTCTAGCAGGTCAGCACTCAACCTCCTGTGTTCCAGTGAAAACAAACCTTCCTTCATAGCTAAACGTCCCCATATCGGGCAAAATCCTGGTCAACCTTTTCCATACTCTCTTCAAAGCATCCACATCCTTCTGGTAGTGTGGTGACCAGAACTGTACGCAATATTCCATGTGTGGCCTAACTAAAGTTCTATAAATCTGCAGCATAACTTGTCTATTGTGATACTCAATGCCCTTTCCAATGAAGGCAAGCATGCCATCGGCCTTTTTTATACCCGGCATTGCCACCTTCAATAATCTGTCAACCTACACACCCAGATTCCACTGCATGTCAATACTAAGAGATCTGCCATTCACTGTATAATTTCTACCTGTACCTGACCTTCCAAACTGCATCACATTTGTCCAGATTAATCTCCATCTCCCAGTTTTCTGCCCTTGCCTCCAACTGATCCATGTCCCGATATATCCTCTGACAATCCTCCTCACTATCCACAACTCCACGAATCTTTGCCCTTTGTCCCTGTGAGTGCTTTTCTTAAATTATTAATTCTGCTCAAGAATTGTCCCAATTTGGGGATGGACTGGTAAAGAGGCAATGACACAAATCAAACAATCCAGAAGGCAAGGCTATGTTCAAGTGACAAGGACTCGAGTCTCACTGTGACCATAAGAAATAGAAGGCCATTCAGCCTTTGAGACTTCTCCACCATTTAACGCCATCATGACTGACCTTATCTCGGCCTCAACTCCATATTCCTGCCCATTCCCTTTGACCAATTACTCATTAAATATATGTTCATCTCCTCCTTAAATTAGTCAGTGTCCCATTATCCATTCTCAGGTAGTGACTTCCATAGATCCATTGCCCTTTGAGAGAAGGAATTTCAAATAACTCCACAGAAGCTGATATCCCATCACCAAGTCACCCTTTATTTATGAGTGCGTATTGCTGGACTCTGAACCAGCTAGCTCAGAGCCAGTCCCTGGAGTGAGGAGTATCCCTCTGACACCTGGGGCTCCCTGCTTGGCCCAGGTTAACAGCCCCAGTCAGGGAACTCCTATTCTATGAGATCCACCTTGTTCCAGTCACTGTAAAATCCCTCCTCATCGCTCTTTTAAATCTGTTTCCACCCCCTCCATCTAAAGCTATGACTTCTTGTCCTTGATCCTCGCTAAATCTATTTGTCGATCTGCTTTAGCGTCTTCTGGATTCCAGTTCGATCTCTTCTCACTCTGTTGAACTCCAGAGAGAGTATGGGTCTAAACTGCTCAAAGAAACCCTCATAAGACAAGCCCCTTATTCCTGGAATCGATCCAGTGAAGTTCCAATTGCTTCCAATGAAGGGTCCTACTGGAGATGTCAACTCCCCTCCTCCTCTGATTTTGCTTGACCTGCTGTGCTTTTTCCAGCTCCACATTTCATCAAATATGACTTTGCAGCATCTGCAGTCCTATCTCTTTAGATTACTTACTGTGTGGAAACAGACCCTTTGGCCCAACAAGTCCACACCGACCCACAACCCACCTAGACCCATTCCCCGATCCATTCCCCTACACGTAACACTACAGGCAATTTAGCATGGCCAATTCACTTAACCTGCACATTTTTGGACTGTGGGAGGAAACCGGAGCACCCGGAGAAAACCCACGCAGACACAGGGAGAAGGTGCAAACTTTACACAGTCAGTTGTCCTGAGGCGGGAATTGAACCCAGGTCTCTGGCACTGTGAGGCAGCAGTGCTGACCACTGTGCCATCATGCCACTCCAATATAATCACATCCCTCAGCAAGTAAGGAGAGCAAAACTGGACAGAATACTCCAGGTGCAGTCTCACTAACACCTTGTATAAATGAAGCAACATTTCCCTATGTTTGCAATCCATTCCTTTAGCAATAAATTCCAGAAATTCCATTTGCTCTCCTTATTCCCTGCTGGACCTGCACACTAGCATTCATGGTGCCATGTTGAAATGACCTTTGAACTGGATAAAGATCTGGAAGTAAAGGCTAGTCTGATATGACCCTCTAATTACTGTCAACTATCACAAAATTAACCATCTCGTCAGCTGATGTACTTGAAGGAAGGAAATGCTGTCTTCTCTATCTAGCCTGGATCATTAGTGAAGTGATGGAAAGGGTGGTCCAGATTCCTAATGTAGCAGCCTACAACTACTCAAGTGAAATAGAAGTCATTAATAAGGAAGGCTAGAAATACGTGCACAGCAACAGAAATAAACAGGTCATCAAAGCTGGCCAAAAAGCAAAGTATTCTGGGAATGCCTGAGTCAAGACAGACACAAGAGACAATTTTGCCTCGGAGCAAGTACTTACAAGATCTAAGCCCAGACGATTGAAACCAGAGAGGCACCAGAATACATTAGGAAGTGTGAAAGGGCAATTCAACCCATCCTGACAAACAAACAACACTGGATGCATGGGGAAGACATGCTTCAGTAAGACAAGAGACCAGGTCTACATTCTGAAACCAGACTTCCAGGCCCAAGAGCAGACACATCAAAGGGGTCGCTGTTAAGCAAGTCATCCAGAGCAATTAGAGGCATTTCAAGGTCATAAAACCAATTAATTTGATGCCTCTGATTGGTCAAGACCTTGGAAAGTTCCAGAAGGTATCCAGGAGGCGATACAAATCCAGTCCAACAGAGCTGGGATATCTGGGGGGCATGGACAAGTTGGACTGAAGGGTCAGTTTCTGCGCTGTATGTCTCTATGACTCTGACTATGACTTGGGGAACCCCATTGTCTGGCCTAGAAATACATAAGGATACTGCAGTGATCACAGCAGCTCACTCTCTGACCAGATGGAGAGTCAACCTGTGAAGAGAGCAACAGATTGAACAACTTGAAAGACCAGCAAAAGCTACAAGTATCTGGGAAGTATTTTAAGATTCGAAAGAACTGGAAAGTTAGAAATAGACTTTTTTAAAACTGTAAAGTTTAACTCTTAACCTTTGTTGTCTCAAATAAAGTTGCAACCTGGTTTACTGATTGCAGACTCGTGCTGTGCAGTCCTTTCCTGATACATGCCACAGTGCCTGGGAAAATTAACATTGTGTACACTGATTGAGGATTCTTCCAGTCACCCTGTTCCAGACAACGCTAGCATCCCATTATACATAGACCAGAACATTAAAGGGCAAACCATCTTTTAAATTTCTTACTTTTCTTTAATTCACACATGGGATATTTATTGCCTGTCCCTAGTAGCCTCCTTCAGGGGGTGGTGATGAGTTGCCTTCTTGAACTGCTGCAGGTCTGTGTGCTATAGTGAGCCCCTGGTGAGTGAATTCCAGGATTTTGACCCAGCATCAATAAAGAAAGAGTATTATTTCCGAGTCAGGAGAGTCAGTGGCTTGGAGAGGAACTTGGGAACAGTGATGTTCACATATATCTGCTGTCCTTTTCCTTTTCGATGGCAGTGGTTGTGGGTTTGATTAGTGTTATGGCGTAAGGGCCTTGGTGAATTTCTGCACTGCGTCTTGTAGATGGTACTCACTGCTGCTACTGTGCCTGGGTGTTGGGGGAGAGAATGTTTGTGGATATGATGCCAACCAAGCGGGCGTCTTTGTTGTGGATGGTGTCGAACTTCTCGAGTATTGTTGGAGCTGCACCTATCCAGGCAAGTGGGAGTATTACATCACACGCCTAACACATGCCATGTAAATGTAGAAGGAGTCGGGAGGGGAAGTAGTCTCTGCAGGAATTCCTAGACCCTGACCTGCTGTAGAATTCTTCACTGGTTTTAATAATGTTCAACTCCGGGGTCATTCAACACTTCTCAGCTGAGCTCCTGCAGCAATCCAACTCATGGTTTGTACACTTTATACAACTATATAGAGGATTGCTGTTACAGCACCCAGAAACCTGTGACCGTTTAGCTCTCCCTAACTAAGGAAGGACAGGTTTATATTGGAAGTAGATCAGTGAAGGTTCAGCAGGTAGATTCTTGGCTTGAAGTAGTTTTCAGAAGTGGGAACATCGAACAAATTAGACTTATTCTCCATGAACATGAGATGATTCTTCGTCAAACATGTGATATTCTGAGAAGACTACACGTGTTAAGTTGTGAGATGGCATTTCTGTGAAGGCTTCAGCTGCACCCCCACTTTGTTCCCAAAGAAATGGCCTTCAGCCCCACTCCCACTCTGTTCTGCTACCAACAGCCATCAGCCCCACCTCACTCTTTTCCCCTACCAACA
>NW_025213400.1:8031-10877 GCF_004010195.1 Chiloscyllium plagiosum | reverse complement strand
GTGTTTTCCATGGTGCAAAAACAAGGCTCTGATTTGCCAGTGGGTGTGGGGACAAAGCTGGGAGTTTGTGAGCAGGTCAAATGGAAGGCCAAGCTCTGTTCTTACCACACAGGAGCTGGGCTGCCTAGAGAAACAGGGAAGAAGGAGAATGTTGGAAATGGGCAATGGATTGGAATTGGCGCTTTGTAAAGATGCAGTAATATTAAAGAGAACATTCACATTGAGGCAGAGTTACAGTAGGAATGAACGTGGATGAGTGAACTCGGCGCTAATGGGTGGCTGGCGTTTGTTGGATGAGCTTTACACATGCACCTTTGTAACTGGATTGTGGCCAATTGAGAATCTGAAGAACATAGAACAGTGCAGCACAGTACAGGCCCTTCGGTCCTTGATGTTGTGCCGGCCTTTTATCCTACTCTGACATCAGTCTAACCAACATACCCATGTGCCTATCCAAGAGTCTCTTCAATGTCCCTAATGTCTCTGACTCTCCTACCACTACCGACAGTGCTTTCCATACACCCACCACTCTCTGTGTAAAGCCTACCTCCAACATCTCCCCTAAACCTCCTTCCTTAAAATTATGACCCCTCATGTAAGACACTTCCACAATGGGAAAAGTTCTCTGGCTATCCACTCTATCTATGCCTCTCAACATCTTGTACACCTCTATCAAGTCCCCTCTCATCCTTCTTCTCTCCAATGACAATAGCCCTAGCTCCCTCAACCTCTCTTCATAAGACATGCCCTCCAGTCCAGGCAGCAACCTGGCAAATCTCCTTGGCACCCTCGCTAAAGCTTCCACATCCTCCCTTTCAAGAACTGAACACAATATTCCAAGTGTGGTCTAACCAGGGCTTTATAGAGCTGCAGCATAACCTCACGGCTATTAAACTCAATCCTCCTGCTAATGAAACCAACATGCCTTCTTAACAACCCTATCAATTCGGGTGGCAACTTTGAGGGATCTATGGACATGGACCCCAAGATCCCTCTGTTCCTCCACACTGCCAAGAATCCTGTCTTTAACCCTGTATTCTGCATTCAAATTCAACCTTCCCAAGTGAACAACTTCACACTTTTCCAGGTTGGACTCCATTTACCACTTCTCAGCCCAGCTCTGTATCCTGTTAATGTCCCATTGCAATCTACAACAGCCCTCCGCACTATCCACAATTCCACCAACCTTCATGTCATCAGCAAACGTATTAACTCACCCTTCCATTTTCTCATCCAAGTCGTTAATAAAAATCACAAAGAGCAGAGGTCCCAGAACAGATCCCTGTGGACATCACTGGTCACCGAGCTCCAGGCTGAATACTTTCTATCTATGACCATCCTCTGTCTTCTATGGGCCAGCCAATTCTGGATCCAGACAGACAGATTTCCCTGTATCCCATGCCTCCTTACTTTCTGAGTGATCTTACCATGGGGAACCTTATCAAACACCTAGACTAAAATCCATGTAAACCACATCCACTGCTCGACCTTCATCAACGCTATTATGAGGGGGCATAGCTTTAAATTAAGGGGTGGTAGGTATAGAACAGATGTTAGGGGTAGGTTCTTTACTCAGCGAGTCGTGAGTTCATGGAATGCCCTGCCAGTAGCAGTGGTGGACTCTCCTTCTTTATGGGCATTTAAGCGGGCATTGGATAGACAGATGGAGGATAGTGGGCTAGTGTAGGTTAGGTGGGCTTGGATCGGCGCAACATCGAGGGCCAAAGGGCCTGTACTGCGCTGTATTCTTCTATGTTCTATGTTCTAATGCGTTTTGTCACACCCAGAAAGAATTCAATAAGGTTTGTGAGACATGACCAACCCCTCACAAAGCAATGCTATCTCTAATCAAGCTATGCTTTCCCAAACAATCATAAATCCTGTTTTCAGAATACTCTCCAATACTTTTCCTGATAAAATTCTAACAGGGCTAGCTCGGGGCAATTGCATGGAGAATGTTCTCTACTGTCAGGGAGTCCAGACTGGTCACAGTCGAAGGATTAAGTGCAGGACTGTGATGAGGAGAAACATCTTCATCCATAGAGTGGTAAGTCTGTAGTATTGTCTGCCACAGTTCTGCCCAGAATACTGGATGTTTTCAGGAAGGAGTTAGATAACGTTAGGGCTCAAGGGATCAAAAGGTATGGGGAGAAAGTGGGAACAGGGTACGGCTTGAGTGATCAGCTCTGACCAGGATGAATGGTGGAGCAGGCTGGAAGGGCCAAATGGCCGACTCCTGCTCCCATTTGCTCTGTTTTGATGTTTCAGTCCAAAACAAAAATGTGCAGGACAGGAACAACCTGTTTCAACCTCACACTGAAGTGGGATTGAAACAAGGAGCAGATGTGGTATTCGGCTTTGAAGTGGACAGCTTTGCTCTTCCCAAACCTAAATGCTAAAGGCAGGCATGAATTGAGCTTTACAGGTTGATGAATGAACATTGATACATGGCATTAGTGCTCCCTGAATTCAGCAATTTGTTCATGCACTTCACAAAAATGTTTACACATCCAGTGTCTGAATACAGAGGGTCAAGGAAGGCAAAGGAACAGCATGGTACTGCAGGGTGGCACGGTGGCTCAGTGGTTAGCACTGCTGTCTCGTAGCACCACAGAACTGGGTTCAATTCCATCTTCGGGCAGCCATCTATGTGGAGTTTGCACATTCTCCCCGTGTCTGGTGAGTTTCCTGTGGGTGCTCTGGTTTCCTCCCACAGTCCAAAGGTGTGCAGGTTAGGTGAGTTGGCCATGCTAAATTGCCCATAATGTTCAGGGAGGTGAGGTTAGGTGCATTAGTCAGGGGGAAACATAGGATAAGAGGGGAATGGGTCTGGATGGATTACTGCT
>NW_025213400.1:0-6003 GCF_004010195.1 Chiloscyllium plagiosum | reverse complement strand
AAAAAAAACTACCCTCCCAGACAGTGCATTCCAGATCTCTCCCCTCTCCACCACATCCCACCCTCTGAGTGAAGCAAGTTTTCCACAAATTCCCACGAAACAATCACTTTAAGATTGTGCTTCCATGTAACTGATGCTTTGACTAAGGAGATCGGATGCCATCCACGTTGTCCATTCACCTCATAATCTTATACACCTCAATCAGGTCCTTCCTCAACCTTCCCTGCTCCAAAGATAATAACCTGAGCTTACCCAGCCTCCATTCATAGTTGATACGCTCCATCCTAGGCTACATCCTGGTGATTCTCCTCTGTACTCCCTCCACACCTCTCCTAATAAAAGCTAACACACTGTATGCCTTCTTAACAACCCTATCAACATGGGTGGCAACTTACAGGGATTTATGTATCTGGACATTGAGATCTCTCTGCTCATCTACACTACCAAGGATCTTACCATTAGCCCAGTACTCTTTATTCCTGTTGCTCCTTCCAAAGTGAATCACCTCATACTTTTCTGCACTAAACTCCATTTGCCAGCTCTCAGCTAAGCTCTGCAGCTTATCTATGTCCCTCTGAAACCCACAACATCCTTCGTCACTATCCACAACTCCACCAACCTTAGTGTCATCTGTAAATTTACTAACCCAGCCTTTTACACACTCCTCCAGGTCATTTATAAAAATGACAAACAGCAGTGGCCCCAAAACAGACCCTTGCAGTACACCACTAGTAACTGAACTCCAGGATGAACATTTCCCAGCAACCACCACCCTCGGTTTTCTTTCAGCGAGCCAATTTCTGATCCAAACCACTAAATCACCCTCAATCTCATACCTCCGTATTTTGTGCAATAGCCTACTGTGGGAAACCTTATCAAACACCTTACTGAAGTCCATATACACCACAACAACTTCTTTATCCTCAGCCATCTGTTTTTGGTCACCTTCTCAAGGAACTCAATAAGGTTTGTGAGACATGACCTACCCTTCACAAAACCATGTTGACTATCCCTAATCAACTTATTCCTTTCTAGATGATTATAAATCCTATCTCTTGTAACCTTTTCCAACTCTTTACCCACAACTGAAGTAAGTCACACTGGTCTATAATTACCAGGGTTGTCTCTACTCCCCTTCTTGAACAAGGGAACAACATTTGCTATCCTCCAGTCTTCTGGCACTATTTCTGTCGACAATGACAACATAAAGATCAAAGCCAAAGGCCTGTGCTGCAGGTACCAGTGGGTTCAACCTTATCAGGTTCTGGCTCTTTCTAGCATTAACACAGCGCAAAAGAAAACTTCACAAAAATTGTTTTGCCAAGTCCCTGCTGGGATCCGAGGACCCCACTGCACAGCAAAGTTTTGAAAACTTCCCCCGTTGCTGCATGCTAGTACTGTCCCACCCCAGTGGATGCTGTCGGGAGGACTTGCTCTCATTCTGAAATGACAGAACCCCGACTGCTGTTCCCTACTGTAGGCACAGTATCATGCTTCACACAGATGTCCTATTTCTCCTCCCTGCTCCTCACCTTGGCTTGTACTGGATTGGAATGCAGACAGACTAATACACACCTTTAATGCATTGTCTGAGCAGTGATGTTATTTTTTTATAAAACATTATCTCAGAATGTGTTGAAAGATGGAATCAAAACCTGCAGCCATTCTAAAAGATGAAAGACTAACAGCAATCTAGGTTTGTTCTATAAATCATATCAGTCGTTTGACACTTTAATCTTTTGCTATAAATTCTGTGTCCTATGATCCTGATGAAGAAGCAACACTCAAAGCTTATTCTTCCAAATAAACCTGTTGGACTATAACCTGGCGTTGTGCGAGTTTTAAACTTTGTCCACCCCAGTCCAACACCAGCACCTCCACATCTTGTACTGCTAAATGCAAGTTAAGAATCTGATCAGTTTGCAATCACAATAAAATCACTTGATAACACACTGGGAGATAACACCTTTGTTCATCTTAGCCTGAAAGACATCAGCAGCCTATATTATCCCGGGGGGGGGAAGCAGTGAAAAAGCCCCAAGGCAAAATGGCCAGCTGATTGAATAGTCTAAACTCTCCTCAATGCTGGTGGTGTACATATCAAATGTCCAGATCATAAGACACAGAATTTATAGCAAAAGATCACTGTGTCATGCACGCAACTGGTACAATATATTGAATAAACCTGGGTTGCCGTTAAGTCTTTCATCTTTTTGAATGGGCTGCTATCATTAATTGTAAATCCCAGAACTTCTTTCAAGCCACCTTCTCAAGATAACTTAAAGTTTTATATTAAAAACAAAAATGACATCTCAGCTCAGACAATGCATTAAAGATGTGAGGTTAGAGACTGTCTGTATGGCAATCTTGAGCCAGACTGGTTCTATTTCCAAAGTAGGACTTTATAAAATGTTACACAGATTGACTGCCTGCATTGACTGCCCGCAGACTATATGCTTTTTGAACAAAATAGAATGTATCTGCAAATACAATTCTGTAAATGCAAATTCACCTCAGAGACTTACGTGGTGGTTGGGGGGTGGGTAGAGAGAGAGAGACACACAGAGAGAGAGAGCGAGAGATTTTGTGTGTGTATGTGTGTGTGTGTATTTGTGTGTCTGCGAGAGCGTACGTATGAGAGAGGCTCTGTGTCAATGTGTGAGTATGTAAGAGCGTGCGTGTATGTGTATGTGTGAGAGTGTTTAATGTAGTGAGGTCACCTGTAGTGTGACATGAACCCCGGGTCCCGGTAGAGGCCCTCCCTATGGGTACTGTTCTTGGCTATCAGCTTCTGCTCAGCCACTCTGTGTTGTTGTGTATCCTGACGTCTGCCTTGGAGGATGGTCACCTGAAGATCCAAGGCCAAATGTCCTTGACTGCTGAAGTGCTCCCCGACTGGGAGGGAACATCTCTGTCTGGTGATTGTTGCGCAGTTTCCATTCATCCGTTGTCGTAGTGTCTGCTTGGCCTCACCAATGTACCATGCAGGGTGGCACAGTGGCTCAGTAGTTAGCACTGCTGCCTCACAGTGCCAGGAACTGTTCAATTACAACCTCAGGTGACTGTCTGTGTGGAGTTTGCACATTCTCCCTGTGTCTGCATGGGTTTCCCCCAGGTGCTCCAGTTTCCTCCCACAGTCCAAAGATCTGCAGGTTAGGTGAATTGACCATGATAAATTGCCCGTAGTGTTCAGGTATGTATAGGTCAGGTGCATTAGTCAGGGATAAACATAGAATAATTGGGTAGGGGATTGGGTTTGGATGGGTTACTCTTCGTCAGGTTGGTGTAGATTTGTTGGACCAAGGGTCCTGCTTCCACACTGTAGGGATTCTATGATTCTATGCCTCGGGGCATCCTTGCCTGCAGTGATTGAGATAGACAACGTTGGCCGAGTCACATGTGTACCTGCCATGTACATGGTGGGAGGTGTCCGCACATGTAATGGTGGTATCCATGTCAACACTCTGACACATCTTGCACTGTTTGCCATGACAGGGCTGCTATCCTCTCGAGCTCTTGAAGATTTTTGTTCATTTGAAGTGTTTCATGTTTAGATACTCCAGAGAAGACAGCTTCAAGCTCCTCAATCTCTCCTGCCAGGGCAATGCTGCTGTTAGTATTCAATTCACTGGTGCATGTTACTGGCTGCTTCGTGGACTGGAACTGACAATTGAGACTGAAAGGTTACTGTATAAAATATCTTCAATGTTATTGCCAGACGTGAGTGGTTTTAGGAAAATGACCTTGACTTACGGGCATTGAGTGTCAGAGCACTTCCTGTTGTGGGGCATCCTGTTTAGATTCAATCTATTGATATCTATTAGAACTGACTTGCAGTGGCTCAAAGTGGTCAGAGCATTATGGCTGTCATCGAAGCTGGTAACAAACTTCCCATGGTTTCAAAATCGTAAATGATAGAGTAGGTACGAGGTCTGATGACACTGTTGGAGTACTGATGTTGTTGTTAATCACATTAACTCGGCAGGAGTTGACTGAATTTATATTGTCTCTTTCTGAATCTCAAGATGTCTCTCTGGGCAATATGTCTCCAATAAACAGCAATGTGACAATGCACAGGGATCATCTGTTTTGATTTAAATTGGAGTCCAGCCTTGGTCAACAGCCAGTGTGGAGTTTGCACATTCCCCTATGATTGTGTGGGCCCCCTCCAGGTGCTCTGGTTTCCTTGCACAGTTCAAATATTTGTGGGTTAGGTGGGTCATTTGTGCGAAATTGTCCACAGTGTCCAGGATTGTGCAGAATAGGTGGATCAGCCATGGGAAATGCAGTGGTACAAGGATGGAGTGCTCCAGGTGGGATGCTCTTTGGATGGTTGGTGGGGTTTGATGGGTCAATTCTCTCATGCCACACTGTTGGGATTCTATTCTATGATTGAGGATAAAGGCTATTCTATGATTGAGGATAAAGCAGGGTGTCCTTGGAGAAGGAGCATGTGGTATGTATCAATGCTCTCGATGCCTTTAGATGGGGTACTGGGCTAATGGTCGGATACTTGGTAGTGTGGATGAGCAGAGGGATCTTGGTGTCCATGTACACAGATCTCTGAAAGTTGCCACCCAGGTAAATAGTGCGGTGAGGAAGGCATATGGCGTACTGGCTTTTATTGGTAGAGGAATTGAGTTCCGGAGTCCTGAGGTCATGTTGCAGTTGTATAAGACTCTGGTGCGGTCGCATCTGGAGTATTGTGTGCAGTTTTGGTCGCCATACTATAGGAAGGATGTGGAGGCACTGGAACGGGTGCAGAGGAGGTTTACCAGGATGTTGCCTGGTATGATAGGAAGATCGTATGAGGAAAGGCTGAGGCACTTGGGGCTGTTTTCATTGGAGAAAAGAAGGTTTAAAGATGACTTGATAGAGGTGTACAAGATGATTAGGGGTTTAGATAGGGTTGACCATGAGAACCTTTTTCCACGTATGGAGTCAGCTATTACGAGGGGGCATAGCTTTAAATTAAGGGGTGGTAGGTATAGGACAGATGTTAGGGGTAGATTCTTTACTCAGCGAGTCGTGAGTTGATGAAATGCCCTGCCAGTAGCAGTGGTGGACTCTCCCTCTTTATGGGCATTTAAACGGGCATTGGATAGGCATATGGAGGATAGTGGGCTAGTGTAGGTTAGGTGGGCTTGGATCGGCGCAACATCGAGGGCCGAAGGGCCTGTACTGCGCTGTATTTTTCTATGTTCTATGCTAAATTGCCCATAGTGGTAAGTGCATTGGTGAGGGGTAAATATGGGGTGAGGGAATGGGTCTGGGTGGGTTACTCTGCGGAGGGTCGGTGTGGACTTGTTGGGCCGAAGGGCCTGTTTCCACACTGTAGGGAATCTAATCTAATCTAAGTCTACCAGCAAAAGCAGATGACCAATGCTGAAGCCTGAGGCTAAATCAAAGAACTGTGAAACTTCATCAGACGAGCGCCCGAAAACCAGCCAGGGGAAGGAGATGGCTCCATTTCCACTCTGAGTCAGTGTGGAGGTTGGAGTCAGTCTGCAGCCATAGGGGCTGCTCACCCACAAACTGGCAGACAAAACAAGTGGCAAAACTCTTCCTTCAGTGAAGACAGGGAACAACCAGAGAAAGAAAGAGAAAGAGAGAGGGTGGTTTCAGATGGTTCCATCCTCTCCAGGACAATTACAGATGAGCACTGTCCCAGGGAGGCAATGTCCTGATGCTAGATTGTTGTGAGACAGCTAACCCAGAAACTTGCTAATGTTCTGGAAAACTGGGTTCAAACCCTGTTTTAGCAGATGGTGGAATTTGACCACAATAAATGGTTTGCAATTAAATAGGCTTAATGGTCATTGTCTTTTCCCGACGATGGGGGATTTCAAGACTACGGGACACATTTTTAAGATGAGAGGAGAGAGATTTATAAAAAAGACATAGGCATTTGTTTTTACATATGGGTTTCATGTGTGGAATGAACTTCCTGAGAAAGTGGAGGATGAGGGTACAGTTATAATGTTTAAAAGACATTTGGATAGG
>NW_025213399.1:28898-32769 GCF_004010195.1 Chiloscyllium plagiosum | reverse complement strand
AAGAATCAATTCGATTCCAATGGGAAAGAGTACGATTCAATGTGCCCTAAGGGAAATGAAACTAAATACTGGGGTGGGGAAGGAATGAAAAAAAGAGCTGGGAATTATCGACAGCCAGTCAGTGAAGACAGAGAGAGAGAGAGAGGACCAGGTTAGGGATCAGGCTAGTGAGATCATTCATCAGAATCCCACCCACAGCTTCCCAATTACTAAATACTGACAGATCTGCCAATCCCCTTTTCTAAGAATCATTGTGACCCCTGTGAATTGGATTTTCCTCGATAATTTTCAGCAGGCACATTTAGAAAAATTAAACTTCCTGTGGGGGAAAAGATAAACACAGCTCCGTCAAAGTTCAGCAGCACGTTCCTCGGGTATGATGGGTTTTACCAGGGCTTTCTCAAAGTCACATTTACCTGTTAGAGTCTCCATGCTGCACACTCAGTTATGAGAAATTGGCCTCCTTGAGATTATTCACCTGGAGAGGGTTCAGAAAAGATTAACCAGGAACTGGAGGGTTTGGGTTATAAGGACAGGCTAGGACTTTGTTCCCTGGAGTGTAAGAGGTTAAGGAGTGACCTTATAGAGGTTTATTAAATGATGTGGGGTATAGATAAGGTGAAAGGCAAAGTGTGTTTTTTCCCTTACGGTGGCAATTTCAAGATGAGGGGTGCAGATTTTTAAAGTGAGAGGAGAAAGATTTAAAAAAGAGGTAGATAGGATAGTGAAAAAGGCGTTTGGTATGCTTTTATTGGTCAGAGTATTGAGTACAGGAGTTGGGAGATCATGTTGCGGCTGTACAGGACATAGGTTAGGCCACTGTTAGAATATTGCGTGCAATTCTGGTCTCCTTCCTATCGGAAAGATGTTGTGAAACTTGGAAGGGTTCAGAAAAGATTTACAAGGATGTTGCCAGGGTTGGAGGGTCTGAGCAACAGGGAGAGGAAGAACAGGCTGGAGCTGTTTTCCCTGGAACGTCAGAGGCTGAGGGGTGACCTTATAGAGGTTTACAAAATTATGAGGGGCATGGATAGGATAAATCGGCAAAGTCATTTCCCTGGGGTCGGGAGTCCAGAACGAGAGGGCATAGGCTTAGGATGAGAGGGGAAAGATATAACAGAGACCTAAGGTGCAACGTTTTCACGCAGAGGGTGGTACGGGTATGGAATGAGCTGCTGGAGGATGTGGTCGAGGCTGGTACAAAGCAAGATTTAAAAGGTATTTGGATGGGTATATGAATAGGAAGGGTTTGGAGGGATATGGGCCGGGTGCTGGCAGGTGGGACTAGATTGGGTTGGGATATCTGTTCGGCATGGACGGGTTG
Organism: Chiloscyllium plagiosum; assembly: GCF_004010195.1. Lineage (NCBI taxonomy): Eukaryota > Metazoa > Chordata > Chondrichthyes > Orectolobiformes > Hemiscylliidae > Chiloscyllium > Chiloscyllium plagiosum. Next base: position 31,445 of record NW_025213399.1, on the reverse strand, counting down.
GACCGAAGGGTCTGTTTCCGTGCTGTACATCTCTATGACTCTATGACTCTATGACCTGAGGGGCAATGTTTTTACGCAAAGTGTGGTTTCTGTGGGGAATGAACTGTCAGAAACACTGGTGGATGTAGGTACAGTTACACTGTTTAAAATACATTTAGATAAGTACATGAATAAGAGAGGGAGGGAGGGGTAAGTCAGGTGGGAAAGGTTACGTTTGGGATTGTGGTTGGAGTGGACTGATTGGACCAAAGGGGCTGTTTCCATGTTGTAGGGCTCTATGACTTTGTTCCTCTGCACTGTCTCACCATCAGCACCTTCCCTGTCACACAGGGCAGCACCTCTGACAGTGTAGAACTCCCTCAGCACTGACCCTCCAACATTACACTACTCCCTCAGTACTGACCCTCCGACAATGCAGCACTCCCTCAGTAGTGACCCTCTGACAGTGCAGCACTCCCTCAGTACGGACCCCCTGACAGTGCAGCACTCCCTCAGTAGTGACCCTCTGACAGTGCAGCACTCCCTCAGTATGGACCCCCTGACAGTGCAGCACTTCCTCAGTACTGACCTTCCAACAGTGCAGTACTCCCTCAGCACTGACCCTCTGACAGTGCAGTGCTCCCTCAGTACTGACCCTCCGACACTGCAGCACTCCGTCAGTACTGAACCTCTGACAGTGCAGTACTCCCTCAGTACTGACCCTCCGACACTGCAGCACTCCGTCAGTACTGAACCTCTGACAGTGCAGCACTCCCTCAGTACTGACCTTCCAACAGTGCAATACACCCTCAGTACTGACCTCCTGACAGTTCAGCACTCACTCGTACTGACCCCCTGACAGTGCAGCACTCCCTCAGTACTGACTCTCCGACAGTGCGGCACTCACTCAGTACTGACCCTCTGACAGTGCAGCACTCCCTCAGTACTGACCCTTTGACAGTGCGGCACTCCCAGAGTATTGACACTCCAACAGTGCAGCACTCCCTCAGTACTGAACCTCTGACAGTGCAGCACTCCCTCAGTACTGACCCTTTGACAGTGCAGCACTCGCTCAGCACTGACCCCCTGACAGTGCAGCTCTCCCTCAGTACTGACCTCCTGACAGTTCAGCACTCACTCAGTACTGACCCCCTGACAGTGCGGCACTCACTCAGTACTGACCCTCTGACAGTGCAGCACTCCCTCAGTACTGACCCCCTGATAGTGCAGCACTCCCTCAGTATGGTTCCTCTGTGTGCAGCACTCCCTCAGGACTGAGCCTCCAATAGTGCAGCACTCCCTCAGTACTGACCTCCAGACAGTGCAGCTCTCCCTCAGTACTGACCCTTTGACAGTGCTGCACTCCCACAGTATTAACCCTCCAACAGTGCAGCACTCCCTCAGTACTGACCCTCTGACAGTGCGGCACTCCCACAGTATTAACCCTCCAACAGTGCAGCACTCCCTCAGAACTTACCCTCTGACAGTGCAGCACTCCCTCAGTACTGACCTCCTGACAGTGCGGCACTCCCTCAGTACTGACCTCCTGACAGTGCGGCACTCCCTCAGTATGGTTCCTCTGACTGTGCAGCACTCCCTCAGTACTGACCTTCCAATCGTGCAGCACTCCCTCAGTACTGACCTTCCAATCGTGCAGCACTCCCTCAGTACTGACCTCCTGACAGTTCAGCACTCGCTCAGTACTGACCCCATGACAGTGCAGCACTCCCTCAGTACTGACTCTCTGACAGTGCGGCACTTCCTCAGTATTGACCCTCCGACAGTGCAACACTCCCATAGTACTGACCCTCCAATAGTGCAGCACTACCTCAATACTGACCCTGTAACAGTGCAGTACTCCCTCAGTACTGACCCTCTGACAGTGAAGCACTCCCACAGTACTGACCCCCTGACAGTGTGGCACTCCCTCAGTACTGACCCTCTTACAGTGCAGCACTCCCTCAGTACTGACCTTCCGACAGTGCGGCACTCCCTCAGTACTGACCCTTTGACAATGCAGCACTCCCTCAGCACTGACCACCAACAATGCAGCACTCCCTCAGCACTGAATCTCTGACAGTGCAGCACTTACTCAGTACTGACCCTCCGACAGTGTAGTACTCCCTCAGTACTGACCCTTTGACTGTGCAGCACTCCCTCAGAACTGACCACCAACAATGCAGCACTCCCTCAGCACTGACCCTTTGATAGTGCAGTGCTCCCTCACTACTGACTCTCCGACAGTGCAGCACTCCGTCAGTATTGACCCACTGACAGTGCGGCACTCCCTCAGCTTCGAAATCGATGTTTCGGGCAAAAGCCCTTCATCAGGAATAAAGACAGTGAGCCTGAAGCGTGGAGAGATAAGCTAGAGGAGGGTGGGGGTGGGGCGAAAGTAGCATAGAGTACAATGGGTGAGTGGGGGAGGAGATGAAGGTGATAGGTCAGGGAGGAGAGGGTGGAGTGGATAGGTGGAAAAGGAGATAGGCAGGTAGGACAAGTCCAGACAAGTCATGGGGACAGTGCTGAGCTGGAAGTTTGGAACTAGGGTGAGGTGGGGGAAGGGGA
>NW_025213399.1:20119-27234 GCF_004010195.1 Chiloscyllium plagiosum | reverse complement strand
AATGGAGATGGAGAGGTCCAGGAAGGGGAGGGAGGTGTCAGAGATGGTCCAGGTAAATTGAAGGTCAGGGTGGAATGTGTTGGTGAAGTTGATGAATTGCTCAACCTCCTCGCGGGAGCACAAGGTAGCACTAATGCAGTCATCAATGTAGCGGAGGAAACGGTGGGGAGTGGTGCCGGTGTAATTACGGAAGATCGACTGAACGTCTGACAGTGCAGTACTCCCTCAATACTGACCCTCCAACAGTGCAGTACTTACTCAGTACTGACCCTCTGACAGTGCAACACTCCCTCAGTACTGACCCCCTGATAGTGCAGCTCTCCCTCAGTACTGACCCTCTGACAGTGCAGCACTCGCTCAGGACTGACCCTCTGACAGTGCAGTACTCCCACAGTATTGACCCTCCGACAGTCCAGCACTCCGTCAGTACTGACCCTCTGACAGTGCAGCGGTCCCTCACTAGTGACCCACTGACAGTGCAGCACTCCTTCAGTATTGACCCTCTGACAGTGCAGCGCTCCCTCAGTGCTGACCCTCTGACATTGCGGCACTCCCTCAGTACTGACCCCCTGACAGTGCAGCACTCCTTCAGTACTAATCCTCTGAGAGTGCAACACTTGCTCAGTGCTAACCCTCTGACAGTGCAGTACTCCCTCAGTACTGACCCTCTGACAGTGCAGCACTCCCTCAGTACTGACTATCCAACAATGCAGCACTCGCTCAGTACTGACTATCTGAGAGTGCGGCATTCCCTCAATATTGACCCTCCGACAGTGCAGCACTCGCTCAGTACTGAACCCCTGACAGTGCAGCACTCGCTCAGTACTGACCCTCTGACAGTGCAGCACTCCCTCAGTACTGACCCTCTAACAGTGCACCACTCCCTCAGTACTGACCCCCTGACAGTGCAGCACTCCCTCAGTACTAACCCAATAACTGTGCAGCATTCCCTCAGTATTGACACTCCGACAGTGCAGCACTCCCTCAGTACTAACCCAATAACTGTGCAGCACTCCCTCAGTACTGACCCTCTAACAGTGCACCACTCCCTCAGTACTGACCCCCTGACAGTGCAGGACTCCCTCAGTACTAACCCAATAACTGTGCAGCACTCCCTCAGTACTGACCCTCTAACAGTGCAGCACTCCCTCAGTTCTGACCCTCCGACAGTGCAGGACTCCCTCAGTACTGACCCACTGACAGTGCAGCACTCCCTCGGTAATGACGCTCCGACAGTGCAGCACTCCCTCAGTACTGACCCTCCGACAGTGCAGCACTCCCTCAGGACTAACCCCCTGAGAGTGCAGCAATCCCTCAGGACTGATCCTCTGACAGTGCAGCACTCCGTCAGTACGGCTCCTCTGACAGTGCCGTACCCCCTCAGTACTGACCCCTTGACAGTGCGGCACTCCCTCAGTACTGACTCTCCGACAGTGCACCACTCCCTCTGTACTGACCCTCCGACAGTGCGGCACTCCCTCAGTACGGATCCTCTGGCAGTGCAGCACTCCCTCAGCACTGACCCTTTGACAGTGCAGGGGTCCCTCAGTACTGACTCTCCGACAGTTGGGCACTCCCTCAGTATTGACCCTCTGACAGTACAGCACTCCCTCAGTACTGACCCTTTGACAGTGCGGCACTCCCTCAGTACTAACCCTCAGATAGTGCAGCACTCACTCAGTACTGACTCTCCATCAGTGCAGCACTCACTCAGTACTGACTCTCCAACAGTGCAGCACTCCCTCAGTATTGACCCTCCGATAGTGCAGCACTCGCTCAGTACTGACCCCCTGACAGTTTAGCACTCCCTCAGTACTGACCACCTGACAGTGAAGCACTCCCTCAGTACTGACCCTCTGACAGTGCAGCACTCCCCCAGTATTGACCCCCTGACAGTTCAGCACTCCCTCAGTCCTCACCCTCGGACAGTGCAGCACACCCTCAGTCCTCACCCTCTGACAGTGCAGCACTCCCTCAGTCCTGACCCTCCGATAGTGCGGCACTCCCTCAGTACGGATCCTCTGACAGTGCAGCACTGCCTCAGTACTGACCTTCAGACACTGCAGCACTCCCTCATTACAGATCCTCTGACGGTGCAGCACTCGCTTAGTAGTGACCCTCTGATAGTGCAGCACTCGCTCAGTACTGACCGTCTGACAGTCCAGCACTCCGTCAGTACTGACCCTCTCACAGTGCAGCACTCCCTCAGTACTGATCCTCCGACAGTGCAGCACTCCCTCAACACTGACCCTCTGACAGTGCAGCACTCCCTCAGTACTGACTATCCAACAGTGCATCACTCGCTCAGTACTGACTCTCTGACACTGCGGCATTCCCTCTATACTGACCCTCTGACAGTACAGCACTCCCTCAGTACTGACTCTCCAACAGTGCAGCACTCGCTCAGTACTGACTCTCCGACAGTGTGGCACTCCCACAGTACTGACCCCCTAACAGTTTAGCGCTCCCTCTGTACTGACCCTCTGACAGTGCAGCACTCCTTCAGTCCTCACCGTCTGACAGTGCAGCACTCCCTCAGTCCTGACCCTCTGACAGTGCAGCACTCCCTCAGTACTGACTCTCCAACAGTGTACTACTCCCACAGTTTTGACCCTCCGACAGTGCAGTACTCCCTCAGTACTGAACCTCTGACAGTGCATCACTCCCTCAGAACTGACCCTCTGACAGTGCAGCACTCCCTCAGTACGGATCGTCTGACAGTGCAGTACTCCATCAGTAGTGACCCTCTGACAGTGCAGCACTCCCTCAGCAATGACCCCCAACAGTGCAGCACTCGCTCAGTCGTGACCCTCTGACAGTGCGGCACTCCCTCAGTGTGGTTCCTCTGACTGTGCAGGACTCGCTCATTACTGACCCTCTGACAGTGCAGCACTCCCTCAGTACTGACCCCCTGACAGTTTAGCGCTCCCTCTGTACTGACCATCTGACAGTGCAGCACTCCCTCAGTACTGACCCCCTGACAGTTCGGCCCTCCCTCAGTCCTGACCCTCCGACAGTGCAGCACTCCCTCAGTACTGACCATCTGACAGTGCAGCACTCGCTCAGTAGTGACCCTCGCACAGTGCAGCACTCGTTCAGCACTGATCCTCTGAACAGTGCAGCACTCCCTCAGTACTGACCCTCTGACAGTGCAGTACTCCCTCAGTATTGACCCTCCGACAGTGCAGCACTCGCTCAGTACTGACCCCCTGACAGTTTAGCGCTCCCTCTGTACTGACCATCTGACAGTGCAGCACTCCCTCAGTACTGACCCCCTGACAGTTCGGAACTCCCTTAGTCCTCACCCTCTGACAGTGCAGCACTCGTTCAGCACTGATCCTCTGAACAGTGCAGCACTCCCTCAGTACTGACTCTCCGATAGTGCAGCACTCCCTCAGTACTGACTCTCCGACAGTGCAGGCCTCCCTCAGTACTGATCCTCTGACAGTGCAGCACTCCCTCAGTACTGACCCTCTGACAGTGCACCACTCCCTCAGTACTGCCCTCTGACAAGTGTAGCACTCCCTCAGGACTGACCCTCTGACAGTGCATCCCTCCCTCAGGACTGACCCTCTGACAGTGCGGCACTCCCTCAGTGTGGTTCCTCTGACTGTGCAGGACTCGCTCATTACTGACCCTCTGACAGTGCAGCACTCCCTCAGTACTGACCCCCTGACAGTGCAGCACTCCCTCCGTACGGATGCTCTGACTGTGCAGCACTCCCTCAGTACTGATCCACTGACAGTGCCTCAGTCCCTCTGACAGTTTAGCGCCCCCTCAGTAATGCATGGAAGTATCAGCCTCACCCAGATATATGGCTTGACCCCCAACAGCGCTAGCCGTTGATGGCGAAGAGGTGGAAAATGGTGTGCAGGTGCGGGACAGGGATGGGGAGAAGGGCTGGGAGAAGAGGGAGGGAGGGAGGGAGGAATGTGACTGCAGAAGAAGGGAAGGGGACAACAGGTGGAAAGATAGAGTGAGAGCAGAAGTGGGGAATGTGAGGAGAGAGAGATGGGGGTAAGAGTGGAAAGCAGAGAGAGAAAATGAAGAAAGCAAGGCAGGGGAGAAATCTTAGAATCATAAAAGCCCTTCAGTGCGGAAACAGGCCCTTCGGCCCAACAAGTCTGCACTGACCCTCCAAAACGTATCCCAACTGAATCCATTCCCCATTACTCTACATTTACCCCTGACTAATGGACCTGGCCTGTACATCCTTGAACACTATGGGCAATTTAGCATGGCCAATCCACCCTAACCTGCACATCTTTGGTGGTCGGAAGGAGTCCGAAGACAAGATGGAGGAGATGGTGAGATAGGGGTTTGGGAGGAATGACGGAAAAGGAGGAGGTAGTGAACAGGGAGAGAAGTGTCCTTCAGCAGTGTACAGGAGTGAGGGCTCTGTCGCTGAGCTCTGCGATGACCCAGTGCTCTGTGTGCTGAATTTTATCATTCCGGAAGGTTTGCATATTATTTAGACTCATGAATGATGGTTGTCAGCTGGTGTTTGACTGTGTGGCAGATAGAACAGCAAGGCAGTCATTAACACTTTCTAAACATGGAAGATCACAGACTCCGATTCCCCCACTTGATTTCCTGCCAGAAAGTAAACAGAACAGCTCATAAAATTCACAAACCTTAAACCCTCAAAGGGCTGGCTTCATCCTGTACAGTGCAGCATCTCAGTCCCATTCTAATGAAGAATAAAGGGACGGATGGTGAGAATGGAACCAAATACCTTCCCAATAAAACTATCCTGTTTTGAACTCAACACCCATCTCATCCTGGCACAACACTGCCCTCTGAGGGTAAAACCCAGGTACTGCTTCCTCAAACCACCACATGGCCTGTGCCTTGCTGCGGGAATAATCGGGCACAGCCTTCTCCGAGAACTAGCACGGGCATGATGGACCAAATGGCCTCCTTGTGTGCTGTATGATTCCACAGAGGTGTCACTGCAGCCTCCCTTGGGCTCCGAGTTTAAAGGCACACAAGACGAACCACAGTGCACTGCTACTGCTCGAGTCATGACCTGAAATTGGAATTCTCTTTCAACTCCAGCAGATGGACTCCCAACTCAGTCCAAGATTGGAAGTGGCTTTCTACTGCAATGAGCCCGGGGGGAGAAAGTGGATTCTGTTTTTGCACGTTGTGCCAAACACAGATGCCAATAACTTCGCACTCATAGACTTGAGATTTTCCAAATGAGTGACACGGCCAAAATATAGTGTAGATTCACAATCTAATGCCCAACTTTTCCAGGTAGCGCATTGGAGTTACATCCACAGCACAGGCACAGGCTATTTGGCCCGACTGATCCATACTAGCGTTTGTGCTTTACCCATACCATTTCCCAGCCTCGATCAGCTTTCCCTGTCAGTCCATCAGTTCATGAGGTCCAGGTTAGGAATCTGGCAGAAATTCTCACAGCATGACCAGTCACAGATTTTTCTCCGAATTATGTTAACACAAGGGGAAATCCCTTGGGTCAAGGGGCAGTGAAACCTTTGCTAAAACATCTCACGTCTGTCAGTCCTGCAATCTCTACTCTCTGTACCAGTGAAGGGGCGTCCAGGTACCGGTGAGATTACGACAGTTACCTTCAGAATGCTCAAAGTGCAATCAATGGTCTAAAGTCCTTATATTTTTCAAAAACCTCATTCTTCCCTGGGATGCGAGCATCACTCATTCGGCCAGCATTTATTACCCATCCCCACTTGCGCTTCACTGTGTGGCTTGCTCAGCCACTTCAGAGGATATTTAAGAGTCAAGCGTGTTGGGTCTGGAGTCCACGGAGGCCAGACCAATTAAGGTTGGCAAATGTCTTTCCCTGACAGGTATTGGTGAACCAACTGGTGAGAGATTGCAACAATCCGTGATAGTTTCGTGGTCACCATTACTGAATTATGAAGACATAATTGTACTGAGGTTAAGAAATTTGACTCCCTCCCTCACCATACCAAGGGTCTACTGACACCACATGGACTGCAACGGTTCAAACAGGGAACGCACCACCATCTTCTGAAAGGCAATCCTGGCACAGGGGAATAAACGCGGGCCCAGCAAACGACGCCCACATCCACAAAATCAGGAATCCATCCCAATCACAGGACCTCAGATGGGCCTTTCCTTTTGCTGGACCATTTACCTGATGTTGTTGGCATTTTCCTAATCAACCTGTTCAGCGATGCTATTAGACATCTTGGGAGCAGGTGGGAATTGAACCTGGGGCTCCCAGTCCAGCGGTAGGGATACTACTACTGCACCACAAAAACCTTTGTGCAAGGTGGGGCAGCACAGTGGCTCAGTGGTTAGCACTGCCGCCTCACAGCGCCAGGGACCCAGGTTCGATTCAAACCATATTGGACTCTCTGTGTGGAATTTGCACATTCTGCCCATGTCTGCGTGGGTTTCCTCCGGATGCTCTGGTTTCCTACTGGTCGGGTAATTTGTCCATGCTAAGTCGCCCATTGTGTTCAGGAATGTGTAGGTTAGGTGAATTAGTCAGGGGAACTGTAGAGTAATGGGGAATAGGTTTGGGTAGGTTATTCTTCGGAGGGTCAGTGTGGACCTGTTGGGCCGAAGGGCCTGTTTCCACAGTGTAAGGATTCTAATTTCTCCGATATCTTTCCCCAGCTGTTTTTAAAGAAGTAGATGGTTGTAATGGTGGGTCAGGATTTTAAAGTGTTTTCAACCTATTGCTCTGAGCTGAATGGGATTTGGAGAATTTGCATCCCTGTCCCAGACAGCAAGGTGGAAGATTCCGGTAGATTGTGATTTGTTAATGAAGCTCATCGGGACAAACACAAGAATGTCACATTTCAAAACAACACCAACAGCTTAATTAATAAATTTGACGTATTATCTGTAGCGTAAATCCCATAACATATTGTATAATTATAGAATAAATATAAATAACGATATCACGTTGAATTAGAACATAGGATTAATTAGTAGGAGAATGCTAATTAGCCCTTTGAGTCTTCATTAAGATCATTACTGATTTAATATTGGTCTCAGCTCCCCTTTCCATCTGTTTCCAGGAGCAGGGGAGTCAACATTTCGAGCATAAGCCCTTCATCAGGAATGGTGGGGGGCCCAAGGGGGCTGAGAGATAA
>NW_025213399.1:6759-19440 GCF_004010195.1 Chiloscyllium plagiosum | reverse complement strand
GTGATAGGTCAGAGGGGAGGGTGGAGCAGATAGGTGGGAAGGAAGATAGACAGGTAGGACAGGTCATGAGGTGGTGCCGAGTTGGAGGGTTGGATCTGGGATGAGGTGGGGGAAGGGGAGATGAGGAAACTGGTGAAATCCACATTGATCCCGTGTGGTTGGAGTGTCCCAAGATGGAAGATGAGGCGTTCTTCTCCAGGCATCGTGTGGCTAGAGTTTGGAGGTGGAGGAGGCCCAGGCCCTGCATGTCCTTGGCGGAGTGGGAGGGGCAGTTAAAGTGAACGGCCATGGGGGAAACCCCTACAAGCCCACCGATTCCCACAGCTACTTAGACTACACCTCCTTCCACCCTGCCTCCTGTAAAAACACCATCCTTTATTCCCAATTCCTCAGCCTCCACTGCATCTGCACCCAGGAGGACCAATTTCACCACAGTACATTCCAGATGACCTCCTTCTTCAAAGATCGCAACTTCCCCTCCCAAGTGGTCAATGATGCCCTCCAATGTATCTCCTCCACTTCTGCAGCTCCGCCCTTGAACCCCAACTCTCCAATCGCATCCGCCCTGGTCTTCATCTTCCACCCCACCAATCTCCGGATACACCACATCACCCTCTGCCACGTCCACCACCTGCAAACAGACCCACCACCAGAAATGTATTTCCCTCCCCACTCCTATCAGCGTTACAAAGAGACCATTCCATCCACAACTCCCTTGTTAGGTCCATGGCCCCCCCCCCACCAACTCACCCTCCACTCCCAGCACCTTCCCCTGCCACCGCAGGAAGTGCAAAACCTGCTCCCACACCTCACACCTCACCACCAACCAAGGCCCCAAAGGATCCTTCCACATCCAACAGAGATTTACCTGTACTTCCACACACATTATCTACAGTGTCCGTTGCTCTCGATGTGGTCTCCTCTACAGGACGCCAATTTGCAAAATGTTATAGGAAACATCTCCAGGACACAAAGAACAAAGAACCTTACAGCACAGGGACAGGCCCTTCAGCCCTCCAAGTCTGAGCCGATCCAGATCCTCCATCTAAACCTATCACCTATTTTCTAACGATCTGTATCCCTTTGTTCCCTGCCCATTCATGTATCTGTCTAGATACATCTTAAATGACACTATCGTTCCCGCTGCTGGCAACGTGTTCCCGGCACCCACCACCCTCTGCGTGAAGAGCTTTCCACACATATCTCCCCTAAACTTTTCTCCTCTCGTTTTGAACTCATGACCCCTAGTAATTGAGTCCTCCACTCTGAGGGAAAAAGCTTCTTGCTATCCACCCTGCCTACACCTCTCATGACTTTTGTCTGCCTCAGTCAGGTTCCCCCCTCAACCTCCTTCTTTCCAATGAAAATAATCCTAATCTATTCAACCTCTCTTCATAGCTAGCACCCTCCATACCAGGCAACATCCCGGTGAACCTCCTCTGCATCCTCTCCAAAGCATCCTCATCTTTTTGGTAATGTGGCGACCAGAACTGTACGCAGTATTCCAAATGTGGTCGAACCAAAGTCATATACACCTGTAACATAACCTGCCAACTCTTATACTCAATACCCCAGTGAAGGAAAGCATGCCGTATGCCTTCTTGACCAGTCTATTGACCTACATGGAAAAATGGACCTGAACACCCAGATCTCTCTGTACGTCAATTTTCCCCAGGACCTTTCCATTTACTGTATGGTTCACTCTTGAATCGGATCTTCCAAAATGCATCACCTCGCATTTGTCCAGACTTAACTCCATCTGCCATTTCTCTGCCCATCTCTCCAATCTATCTATATTCTGCTGTATTCTCTGACAGTCCCCTTTATTACCTGCTACTCCACTAATCTTAGCAACATCTGCAAACTTGCTAATGAGGAAACCTACACCTTCCTCCAAATAATTTATGTATGTCACAAACAACAGTGTTCCCAGCATGGACCCCTGTGGAACCCCACTAGTCACATGCACTAAACAGCCCCATCGCCCTGTGGCTGAACACTCTAACGCCCCCTCCTCTCTCCCCCAAGGACATGCAACTCCTGGGCCTCCTCTGTCGCCAAATCCTAGCCACCCGATTCCTGGAGGAAGAACGCCTCATCTTCCGCCACAGGACCCTCCAACCATATGGGATCAATGTGGATTTCACCAGCTTCCTCATTTCCCCTCCTCCTACCATTTCCCAGATCCAACCTCCCAACTCAGTAACGGTCTCTTAAATGGCCCTACCTGTCCATCTTCCTTCCCACCCATTCATGCAACCTGCTCTCTGATCTATCACCTTCAACCCCAACATTCATCTACCTATCACATTCCAAGCTACCATTTCCCCAGCCCCACTCTCCTCCCATTTATTTCTCATAAATGAGGGTCACTCCCTCATTCCTGATGAACGGCTTATGCACGATAAGTCAACTCTCCTGCTCCTCGGATGCTTCCATGATTGGCTGCGCTTTTCCAGCAACACACTCTTCGACTCAGATCTCCAGCATCTGCAGTCCTCACTTTCTCCTGCCTTTCCATCACCTTCAATTCCCTTGGCCAGCAAAAACGTATCTAACCATGAACAGAAATTGCCGGAAAAGCTCAGCAGGTCTGGCAGAATCTGTGGAGAGAAATCAGAGTCAACATTCCGAGTTGAGTGATCCTTCCTCGGAACATGTCTAAACGATGTTCAAAGTCACAGCCTCCACTACATTCTGGGGAAGGGAATTCCACTCTCCACCGACAGTCTGAGAAAAAAACAGTCTTGTTGGAAAAGGAGACCTTATTCTTAAACCATGTCCCTTAGTTTTAGTCTCCCCCAGAAGAGGACACATCCTCCTGCTAAGCCTCATGCCTATCTATTCTACTCAAGATCTCAGGAGCTTAATCAGATCATCTTTCATTGTTCTAAATCTCCTGATTCTAGGCCTACCCTGTATTAGTATTCTTAATCAAATAAACCCTTCATCCTCGGAGTGGGTTGACTGAACCTTTTCTGAACTGCTTCCAAAGCACTTACATGCTTTTTTTTTCAAATAAGGAGATGAAAACTATACACAGTACTCCAGCTGTGATCTCACCAAGGTCCTGTACAGGTGCAGCTATGCTTCCATAAGACCATAAGGTATAGGAATCGAATTAGGCCATTCAGCCCATTCGCATCTGCTCTGCCATTTGATCAAGACTGATATGTTTCTCAACCCCGTTGTCCTGCCTTATCCCCATAACCCTTGATCTCCTAATTAATCGATAACCTATCTATCTCTGTCTTACATCGTCTCAATGACTTGGTCTCCACAGCCCTCTGCTGCAATGGGTTCCACAGATTCCCCACCCTCTGGATGAAGAAATTCCTCCTCATTTCAGTTCTAAAGGGTCATCCCTTCGCTCTGAGACTGTGCCTTCCAAGCCAGTCTCTCCTACCCATAGAAACATCTTCTCCACATCCTCTCTTTCCAGGTGTCTCAGTGTTGATAAGTTTCAAACAGACCTGCCCTGATTCTTATAAACTCCATTGAGCACAGACCCAGAGTCCTCAACCACTCCTCAGAGGATAAGCCCTTCAGCTCAGGGATCATTCTCATAAACCTCCTCTGGATTTCCTGCAAGGCCAGCACACTCTTCCTGAGATCCAGGGCCCAAAATTGCTCTCAATGTTCCAAATACAGTCTGACCAGTCTTATACAGCATCAGCAGTACATCCCTGCTCTTGTACTGTAGTCCTCTTGAAATGGATGCTAACATTTCATTTGCCTTCCCAACTTAACCTTCACGTTAAGAGAATCCTGAACTCGGACTCCCAAGTCTCTTTATGCTTCAGTTACCTGAAGCCTTTTCCCATTTAGAAAATAGTCTTCACTTCTATTATTGTACCCAAGTGTATGAACTCACACTTTCCCACATTGTATTCCATCTGTCACTTCTTTGCCCACTCTCCTGGCTTGTCCAAATCCTCCCTACTTCCTGAACACTACCTGCCCCCCAACTTACCTTTGTGTCACCTGCAAAGCTGGTAACAAAGCCCTCAGTTCCTTCGTCCAGATTGTTCGTGTGTACGGTGAATAGTTGTGGTCCCCACACTGACCCCTGCAGAACTCCACTAGTCACTGGCTGACGTCCTGAAAAAGATCCTTTTATCCCTACTCTCTGCCTTGTGTCAGTCAGCCAATCCTTGATCTATACCAGCACCTTGCCCCTAACACCATTTAGCAGCCTCCTATGTGGCACCTTGCCAAAGGTATATGCAAATCCAAATCGATCACTTCCACTGGCTCTCCTTTGTCTAACATGCTCATTACCTCCTCAAAGAATTCTAATGGATTTGTCAGGCGTGACCTCCCCATTATGAAACCGTGCTAACTCTGTCATATTTTACCATGTGCTTCCAAGTACCCCGTAATCTCCTCCCTGTTTTTATATTCCATTCGCCTTGCAATAGACAACTTTCCGTTTATCTTTCTAGTCACTTGCCATACCTGCACACTAACAATGTAATTCATGTACCAGCACAGCCAGATCCCTCTGCGTACTGGGTTCTGAAAGCCCTCCATATTTAAATGGTAGATTGGTTTTATATTCTTCCTGCCAAAATGGATAAGATTAGATTAGATTCCCCACAGTGTGGAAACAGGCCCTTCGGCCTAACAAGTCCACACTGAGCCGCCGAAGTGTAACCCACCCAGACCCATTCCCCCACGCCTACCCCTTCACCTAACACTACGGGCAATTTAGCGTGGCCAATTCACCTAACCTGCACATTTTTGGATTGTGGGGGAAACCGTAGCACCCGGAGGAAACCCACGCAGACACGGGGAGAATGTGCAAACTCCACACAGAGAGTCGCCTGAGGCAGGAATTGAACCCGGGTCTCTGGCGCTGCGAGGCAGCAGTGCTAACCACTGTGCCATCGTGCCGCCCACAAGTTTACCCTTACCTGGGGTATACTCCATCTGACCATTTCAGGCCGCTTGTCAACATCCAAAGTATTTGAGGTGCCAGCACAGATTCCTGTCATACTCCCCTCGTTACTGCGTGTCAATCCAAACCAGTCCCAGTTAACCCTTCTCTTTACTTCCTGCTAGCCAACCAACCCCTTATTCATGCCAATCGATTACAACTATACAAAACGCTAGTGCGACCACACTTGGAATATTGTGTACAGTTCTGGTCGCCATATTTCAGGAAGTATTGGAAAAGGTGCAGAGGAGTTTTACCAGGATGTTGCCTGGGCTGGAGGGAAGGTCTTATGAGGAAAGGCTGAGAGACTTGGGTCTATTCTCATTGGCAAGAAGGTTAAGAGGGGATTTGATGGAGACATACAAGATGTTCGGAGGATTGGATAGGGTAGACAGTGAAAGTCTTTTTCCGAGGATGATGACGTCAGCTTGTACAAGGGGGCATAACTACAAATTGAGGGGTGATAGATTTAAGACAGATGTCAGAGGCAGGTTCTTTACTCAGAGAGTGGTAAGGGCGTGGAATGCCCTACCTGCCAATGTAGTCAACTCAGCCACATTAGGGAGATTTAAACAATCCTTAGATAAGCACATGGATGATGATGGGATAGTGTAGGGGGACGAGCTGAGAATAGTTCACAGGTCGGTGCAACACTGAGGGCCGAAGGGCCTGTTCTGTGCTGTATTTTTCTATGTTCTATATTATCTCTGACATCACATGATATGAAATTATGCAGCGGATTTTTACAGGATTAGTCATGATATCCACAGGGAAAAGTGACCATAAGGCGAGAGTGGATCTAAGACTAGCATTTTAAGCTGAAATGATGGTCAATATTGTACTGATTGGAACAAGGTCAGCCGGGGAAACCTCATGGAATATGAGTTCCCTGATTGGGGCTGTTAATCTGGTCTATTCAGGGTGCTCTGGATGACAGATAAAATACTCTATGTGAGGCAATACAAGAGTCAAGGACGGTTCATGTGATAGTAAAGGGTGACTTGGTGATGGGATACCGGCCTCTGTGCAGTTACTTCAATGATATGAGGCAGTAAAAAAGATGGTGAAAGCCATCTTGAAGTCTGGGGTAATGCAATAGAGTGGAATTGCAGACATCTCACAGAATCGTATTAGTGGAAAAGGAGGCCATTATGCCAGTTGTATTCAGCATAATGGTCTCCAAATGAGCATTCTCTGGGAAGCTAGGGAGGAGATTGCCGAGCCTTTGGCTTTAATCTTTATGTCGTCATTGTCACAGGAGTAGTGCCAGAAGAGATGGACGATAGCAAATGTTGTGCCTTTGTTCAAGAAGGGGAGTAGAGCCAACCCTGGAAATTATAGACCAGTGAGCCTTACTTTGGTTGTGGATAAAGGGTTGGAAATGGTTATAAGAGACAGGATTTATAATCATCTATAAAGGAATAAGTTGATTAGGGATAGTCAACACAATTTTGTGAAGGGTAGGTCGTGCCTCACAAACCTTATTGAGTTCTTTGAGATGGTGACTAAACAGGTGGATGAGGGTAAAGTGGTTAATGTGGTGTATATGGATTTCATTTAGGCATTTGATAAGGTTCCCCATGATAGGCTATTGCAGAAAATACAGAGGCATGGAATTGAGGGTGATTTAGCAGTTTGGATCAGAAATTGGCTAGCTGTAAGACAACAGAGGATAGTGATTGATGAGAAATGTTCATGCTGGAGATCACTTACTAGTGGTGTACTGCAAGGATCGGTTTTGGGGCCACTGCAGTTTGTCATTTTTATAAATGACCTGAACGAGGGTGTACAAGAATGGTTTGGTAAATTTGCGGATGACTCTAAGGTCAGTAGAGTTGTGGATAGTGCCGAAGGATGTTTTAGGTTGCAGAGAGACACAGATAAGCTGCAGAGCTGGGCTGAGAGATGGCAAGTGGAATTTAATGCAGAAAAGTGTGAGGTGATTGACTTTGAAAGGTGTAACAGGAATGTAGAATACTGGGCTAATGGTAAGATTCTTGACAGTGTGGATGAGCAGAGAGATCTCAGTGTCCATGTGCAGAGATCCTTGAAAGTTGCCACCCAGGTTGATAGGGTTGTTAAGAAGGCATACAGTGTGTTAGCTTTTATTGGTAGAGGGACTGAGTTTTGGAACCATGAGGTCATGCGGCTGCTGTACAAAACTGGTGCGGCCACACTTAGAGTATTGTGTACCGTTCTGGTCACCACATTATAGGAAGGATGTGGAAGCTTTGGAAAGGGTTCAGTGGAGATTTATTAGAATGTTGCCTGGTATGGAGGGAAGGTCTTACGAGGAAAGGCTGAGGGACTTGAGGCTGTTTTCATTAGAGGGAAGAAGGTTGAGAGGTGACTTAATTGACACATATAAGATAATCAGAGGGTTAGATAGGGTGGACAGTGAGAGCCTTTTTCCTCAGATGGCGATAGCTAGCACAAGGGGACAGAGCTTTAAATTGAGGGGTGACAGATATGGGACAGATGTCAGAGGTCGTTTCTTTACTCAGAGAGTAGTAGGGGCATGGAACGCACTGCCTGCAACAGTAGTAGACTCGCCAACTTTAAGGGCATTTAAATGGGCATTGGATAGGCATATGGATGAGAATGGAATGGTGTCAATTAGATGGGCTTCAGATTGGTTCCACAGGTCAGCGCAACATCGATGGCTGAAGGCCCTGTACTGCGCTGTAATGTTCTATGTTCTATGTTCTAATCTTGGTCCATCTTTGTTCAGCACTGAGCTGATCTTCCCTCAAAGCAGCAGTGAGTTGCCAGTTAAAGAGGGAGTATAATTTGTTAAGCATCTCATTAGCACTCAGTACCTATGCTACCGAACATATCGAAAAAGTTAGGCGTCCATACAGAAGTCAGAGCAGGTCCCTGACTGCACAGAAACTCTGTATTGGTGCACACCATGACACCATCTCAGAGTATAATCCATGGGCACCAGCCACACACACACACACACAAACACAGCCTCACCCATGGGCATTGGATTCCAAACTTTGCCAGTTCCCCATGATCCTCCAGGCACCTTTCTGATCCCCTGGTAGGATGGTGTGGAAGCTTAGATTTGCTTTGAATCATACACCAGCAACCAGTATTGAAAGGTTGCTACAAGGACACCATTTTGTCTATTTGTTCATCAGATATGGTCGGCACTGGCTAGGCCAGAGTTTATCGTCCATTCCTAATTGCCCATAGGCCATAGAATCAACTACGCCGCTATGGTTACTGGGGTCACATGTCAACCAGACCAGGTAAAGACGGCAGCTTTTCTTCTCTAGCAGCATCAGAAGCCCAATGGTTTCTTCCAACAACTGACACTGGTTGCCAATAGGTCTGCCTTTTATTCCAATTTTCTTTTATTTCTATTAAAATATCACCGTCTGCTGTGGTTGGATTCAAGCCCAGGTCCCCAGAACATGAGCCGGAGGTTCTGGATTACCATCCCAGTAACATAACAGCCACACCATTCCTCTCTCAGCCGAGTCTTTGTACCCTTTTTCTTCCTTGGCCATAGTCAAACCAGTCCTGTCCTGGGGCTTTCTCTCTTTCCAGGGCTACAATGTCCTCCTTAGCCAATCTCTCCTCCTTTTCTTTCCTGAACACCCTGTATCCAGGAATTTGACCACCCAGTCCTGTTTGATGTTAAGCCAAGTCTCTGTTATGGACATAAAATCACAATTCCACTGAGCAATCTATGTCCAGAACGCCTCCATCTTATTGGCCATGCTCAGTGTATTCATATAGATGCATCATTCGCCTGATTTAGAATGTTTTAATTTAACCTTATTCCAACCCCACCTACTAATTTGTTCTATTCTAGCCGTCCCTCCCAGTATTTTGTGCAGGCAGGTGTTCCTCTCTGGTACTCTGCCCTGGTGACCACACCCCTGTTTAATTTAAAGCCTCCTCAACAGCATTAACACAAACACCCCACCAGCAACCCTGGACAGACAGGACCCATTGGTTTTGTGCAGCTGTTGTCTCCTCCAGAGGCAATCCCAGTATCCCAGGAATCTACAACCACCCCCCCCCCCCCCACCGTGTACCATCTTCCCAGCCACACACATCCCTCTCTCTTATCCTCCTATTTCTGTAGTCACTTGCATGTAGCGATTGGGAGTAATCTGCAAATTATTGCTTTTGAGGTGATATTTCAGAAAACTCAGCAATTAGCCATTCCAGGGAGGAAGGAAGAGGCTGAGGGATGAGGAGCCATCTGTGGTTAACTCAGGAAGTTAAAAATAGTGTCAAACTGAAAGAGAAAACATGTAATTCCACAAAGATGAGGGTTCCTCTGTCCTGTGTTGTCACTTTATTGAAACAGGCTGAGCCATCAGGCCATGTGATAGAGGTCACATGACTACGGCAAGCCAGAAGGCACATTGATACAGATTGCATTTCTGCCCCAGACTCCTCCTTTTCATACAACAAAGTTCCCCACATCATTCATGGATCGGAAAGATTTGGAGGGACATGGACCAAGCGCAGAATGTTGGGGTTGGTTTAGTTTGGGAACATGGTCAGCGTGGACGAGTTGGATTGAAGGGTCTGTTTCCAAGCTGTATGATTCTATGACGTTATGGACCAAGCCGGGCCCCCTCAAAACATTTCAAGGAAGTGGCCCAGACCCTAACTTTGCTAGTTGTTTTAAGCAGGTGTACAGTGGCTATTCCAGGAGTGATGCAGTTGGTCAAACCACATAGTTTTAAACAAACAGAATTTATTTAAAAGATTACCAAATGAAACACAAACAAAACAGAACAGAATACAGAATAACTTAATCTCTCCGAAAACCCGATAGATCATCCCAACTTAATGACCCTGTTCCAAATATTTGCAGCAATCCCCATAAACACCCCTTGCCACAAAAGGTAAAATCACACATAGGGTCTTACAGGAGAGATGTCAGAGAGAGAGGAGGATCAGCATGGATCGGCTTCTATGGATCCAGCAGCTTTAGAACCATACTGTGTTAAAACCAAACCAGAGAAAAGCTGCCTGGGAGAACTAGCCACTCTCCTTTCATTAGAATCCCTACAGTGTGGAAACAAGCCCTCCGAACAGTAACCTACCCAGACCCATTCCCCTGACTAATGCACCTAACCTACACATCCCTGAACACTATGGGCAATTTGGCATGGTCAATTCACCCTAACCTACACATCTTTGGATCATGGAAGGAAACTGTAGCACCCAAAGGAAACCCACACAGACATGGGGAGAATGTGCAAACTCCACACAGACAGTCACCCGGGGCAGGGATTAAACCCGGGTCCCTGGTGCTGTGAGGCAGCAGTGCTAACCACTGAGCCACCATGCACCCCCCCCCCTCCATATCCAAGTGTTTTTTTTTTAACTTGAAAGCCTTTTAACTGAGGCAGCATCTGTTAGCTATATTCAAACTGGCCCTAAAACCCTTCCACTTAGACTTTTTGGGAGACTGTGGCTTTTACGTCCTCTCCAAAAAAATACCAATAATAACATTACCTTGCCAAAGCAGCAGCATCATCACAATGACAATGAGTTTATGGTTCCAGAGTGTGCTGCTTGGAACAAAAATTATTCAGCAAAAACTCAAGGCTACCTTTGCAATCTAATTCTCCCCGTCAACAAGTAAACTAAATGTAGATGGAGACAATGTGTTGTATAGGTAGTATTTGCAGTATAAATTCTTGTAACCATTTGAAATTTGGCATTCTCGCATTAATCCTGATGACTGCAAGACAAGAACTCTTCAGCTCCCTTTCAAGCAAAATTCAAGTTGAGTTTTTGTTAGCTTTAGCTCACTCCCACTGAACAGGGTGGAGCTGCCATAGTGGGCACAGAATTAAAACTGGGTTATGACGGGCATATGGGAGGCTCCTGATAAATGCCACGTGCCATTCTGAAACCTTTTCACAAGAGCCACACAGAAAGATCCTCAAGTCAGAAGGTGAAGATGACCACCCTGCTGAAAGCAGTGGTTACAGTCATTGTGTTCCCTTCTTGGTATAAGATCCATGCAGCAAGTTATTCCTCTTAGAGATGTCATGAGCCCTGATCCTCAATACTGAACCACTGGCATCGCAGACAAAGGCCATCGCTTACACTTTAAAACTGGACACAGGAGCGGGAATCACAATTCTGTCGGATGACGTTAAATGGCCACTAAAGATCACCCCCTGCAGCCTTCATTGGTCCAACTGTGAGACGCGTAAGAGTAAAGACCAGCTTAAGCAACATTAAGGCTTGGTTAGTAATATTGTTGCAAGTCAGCATGATAAGTGGCTTGTAGGGGAATAGGCAGGAGGTTCTTACGTACTTGCTGCCTTCATCCTCCCGGGTGTTAAACGTCACAGAGTTGGAACGTACTGTCGGAGGAGATTCAGTGAATTACTCCAGTGTATCCACTGCATTCTGTTGCCACAAAGCATCAGTGCTGAAGGAATCATATGTTAAAGGTGGTGCCAATCAAGCGGCTGTTTTGTCCTGGATGGTGTCGAGCGTCTGGAGTGTTGTGGGAGCCGCACCCATCCAGGCAAGTGGGGAGTACTCCATCACACTCCTGACTTGGGCCTTGTACATGGTCATTCCTGATGAAGGGTTTTTGCCCGAAATGTCAATTTTCCTGCTCCTCGGATGCTGCCTGACCTCCTGTGCTTTTCCAGCACCACTCTAATCCTGGCTCTAATCTCCAGCATATGCAGTCCTCACTTCTGTTTTGTAATGGTGGACAGGCTTGGGAGGTGAGTTCCTCACCTTACCATTCCTTGCCTCTGACCTGTTCCTGTAGCCACAGTATTTACATGGCGCATCGAGTTTCTAGTCAATGGTAACCCCCATGATGTTGATAGTGGGGGAGTCCAGTAACAATGAAGCCTTTGAATGACAATGTGCAATGATTAACTTCTCTCTTTTTGGAGATGGACCTGGCCTGGCATGGTCTGATGTGAATGCTATTGGCCACTATTCTGCCTCAGCCCTGACATTGTCCTTGTCTTCCTGCTTTTGGTCACGGGCAGCTCGCAGGAGTGGCGAATGATGCTGGACACTTGGAATGTGCACCAGGCAAATCCCAGACAAGTACTGACACTCCATTAAGGGAACCCACCAACGGCTCAGTCAAGGAAAACAAACTGTGACAATGCTGTGCTTGAAGAGGTGCAACTTGTTCAGGTTTCATTTAAGAGACACAAGATTGAATGGGAAGTGAGGAGCAGTCTGTGGTAACATAAACAGCTTGTGAGGCCTTGGGGGGGGCTTCGCTTTAAAGCTAGAACAATAGAGGCAGCCTGTATGGGTGTGGCCAGCTCTCACAGACCAGGGTTTGTAGCTTTCTTTAGCTTTTAGATTCAGCAGAAGCTGTTGGAGTTTTGAAGAGGTGGAAGCTATTTCTCCCCACTCTCTCGGTGACAGCTAGTAGCTGAGGTTTCTCTTCCTACTATGGGTGTTACACGTGAGAAAATCTGTGTCTGAACTTGCCTTTTTGCCAAAGGGTGTGTTTATGGAATGTTATTGGATTGGAACAGGGAGAAAGTGAGCATTGCAGATGCTGGAGATAAGAGTCGAGAGTGTGGTACTGTAAAAGCACAGCAGGTCAGGCAGCATCTGAGGTGTTTATGGAATGTTATTGGATTGGAACAGGGAGAAAGTGAGCATTGCAGATGCTGGAGATAAGAGTCGAGAGTGTGGTACTGTAAAAGCACAGCAGGTCAGGCAGCATCTGAGGAACAGGAGAATCGATGTTTCGGGTAAAA
>NW_025213399.1:0-3624 GCF_004010195.1 Chiloscyllium plagiosum | reverse complement strand
TTGGAGATGGACCTGGCCTGGCATGGTCTGATGTGAATGCTATTGGCCACTATTCTGCCTCAGCCCTGACATTGTCCTTGTCTTCCTGCTTTTGGTCACGGGCAGCTCGCAGGAGTGGCGAATGATGCTGGACACTTGGAATGTGCACCAGGCAAATCCCAGACAAGTACTGACACTCCATTAAGGGAACCCACCAACGGCTCAGTCAAGGAAAACAAACTGTGACAATGCTGTGCTTGAAGAGGTGCAACTTGTTCAGGTTTCATTTAAGAGACACAAGATTGAATGGGAAGTGAGGAGCAGTCTGTGGTAACATAAACAGCTTGTGAGGCCTTGGGGGGGGCTTCGCTTTAAAGCTAGAACAATAGAGGCAGCCTGTATGGGTGTGGCCAGCTCTCACAGACCAGGGTTTGTAGCTTTCTTTAGCTTTTAGATTCAGCAGAAGCTGTTGGAGTTTTGAAGAGGTGGAAGCTATTTCTCCCCACTCTCTCGGTTACAGCTAGTAGCTGAGGTTTCTCTTCCTACTATGGGTGTTACACGTGAGAAAATCTGTGTCTGAACTTGCCTTTTTGCCAAAGGGTGTGTTTATGGAATGTTATTGGATTGGAACAGGGAGAAAGTGAGCATTGCAGATGCTGGAGATAAGAGTCGAGAGTGTGGTACTGTAAAAGCACAGCAGGTCAGGCAGCATCTGAGGAGCAGGAGAATCGACGTTTCGGGTAAAAGCCCGTCATCAGGAATGAGGTTGGGAGCCTCAAGGGTGGTGAAATAAATGGGAGGGGGTGGGGCTGGGTGGAAGGTAGCTGAGTGTGCGATAGGTGGATGGAGATGGGGGTAAAGGTGATAGAACGGAGGGGAGGATGGAGTGGATAGGTGGGAGGGAAAATTTTCTGGTGGGACAGGTCATGAGGCTGATGCTGAGCTGGTGTAAGGTGGGACAAGGGGAGATGAGGAAACTGGTGAAATCCATGTTGATGCACTGCAGTTGGAGCGTCCCGTGGTGGAAGATAAGGCGTTCTTCCTCAAGGCGTCGGGTGGTTAGGGGGTGGCGATAGAGGAGGTGCAGGAGGTTCGGCCAAGGGGCGGTGGGATTGGTTGGTGCCAGTGCCCCTGAGATGTTCTTTGAAGGGTTCTGCAAGTAGGCGTCCTGTCTCCCCAATCTAGAGGAGACTGTATCGGGAGCAATGGATACAGTAAATGACATGTGGAAGTGCAGGTGAAACCTGGTGTTGTGTGATTTTTAACTGCACACCCCAGGCATTTCCAAACCATAAAAAGGTGACATAGCTACTTGAGCTGTCCCAGTGATTTAAATCTATAATTAATTTCAGAGTAAAACAGCAACAACTATCACTGCCTTCACCTTCTGCAGATCCATGGAAACGTCTCAGATATGGGGCCAGAATTTTGATTTGCTAAATTTGCTAATGACACAAAGATACCAGGACTGATTTTATTGTCACATGTACTCACATGCGTGCAAGGAAAAGTTTACGCCTCGCCACTTACAGTGCGACATTCGGTACCAGGGTATGTGGGTAGAGAGTTTGCAGGACAACTTCTGTGAAATAAAACATAAAATGACAAAGAAATTGGAAAGCGCAGCAATAAATTGGAAAAATTGAGAAATAAAAGTTCAGAATTACAACTCCCACCATACCAGGCTTCCCTTCGAGGGTGAACTCAATACTGAGACAGGCATTCTGAGTCCCACACTGAGGGGGGGAGTCTGAGTCCCACACTGAGGGTGGGGGAGTCTGAGTCCCACACTGAGGGGGGGAGTCTGAGTCCCACACTGAGGGGGGGAGTCTGAGTCCCACACTGAGGGGGGAGTCTGAGTCCCAGACTGAGGCCGGGAGTTCCATTCCCACACTGAGGCCGGGAGTTCCAGTCCCACACTGAGGGGGGCAGTTCCAGTGCCACACTGAGGGGGGGAGTTCCAGTCCCACACTGAGGGAGGGAGTTCCAGTCCCACACTGAGACCGGGAGTTCCAGTCCCACACTGAGGCGGGGAGTTCCAGTCCCACACTGAGGGGGGGAGTTTCAGTCCCACACTGAGACTGGGAGTTCCAGTCCCACACTGAGGGGGGGAGTTCCAGTCCCACACTGAGACCGGGAGTTCCAGTCCCACACTGAGGCCGGCAGTTCCAGTCCCACACTGAGGCCGGCAGTTCCAGTCCCACACTGAGGGGGGGAGTTCCAGTCCCTGACTGAGGCCGGGAGTTCCAGTCCCACACTGAGATGGGTAGTTCCAGTCCCAGACTGAGGCCGGGAGTTCCAGCCCCACACTGAGAGGGGGAGTTCCTGTCCCACACTGAGACCGGGAGTTCCAGTCCCACACTGAGGATGGCAGTTCCAGTCCCACAGTGAGGCCGGGAGTTCCAGTCCCACACTGAGGCCAGGAGTTCCAGTCCCACACTAAGGGGGGGAGTTCCAGTCCCACACTGAGGGGGGGAGTTCCAGTCCCACACTGAGGCCGGGAGTTCCAGTCCCACACTGAGGCCGGTAGTCTGAGACCCACACTGAGGGGGGCGTCTGAATCCCACACTGATGGGGGGAGTCTGAGTGCCACACTGAGGGGTGGAGTTCCAGTCCCACACTGAGGCCGGGAGTCTGAGTCCCACACTGAGGCCGGGAGTCTGAGTCCCACACTGAGGGGGGGTGTCTGAGTCCCACAATGAGGCCGGGAGTCTGAGTCCCAGACTGAGGCTGGGAGTTCTAGTCCCACACTGAGTCCGGGGGTTACAGTCCCACACTGAGGGGGGGAGTTCCAGTCCTACACTGAGGGAGGGAGTTCCAGTCCCACACTGAGACCGGGAGTTCCAGTCCCACACTGAGACCGGGAGTTCCAGTCGCACACTTGACCGGGAGTTCCAATTCCATCTTGAAACCAGGAGTTCCAGTTCCACATTGAGACCAGGAGTTCCAGTCCTGCACTGAGACCCAGAGTACCAGTCCCACACTGAGACCGGGAGTTCCAGTCCCACACTGAGGCCGGGAGTTCCAGTCCCACACTGAGGCCGGGAGTTCCAGTCCCACACTGGGTCTGGGAGTTCCAGTCCCACAATGAGATCAGGAGTTCCAGTCCCACACTGAAGCCAGGTGTTCCAGTCCCACACTGAGGATGGGAGTTCCAGTCCCATACTGAGACCGGGCGTTCCAGTCCCACACTGAGACCAGGAGTTCCAGTCGCGCACTGAGACCGGGTGTGCCAGTCCCACACTGAGGATGGGAGTTACAGTCCCATACTGAGACCGGGAATTCCGGTTCCACACTGAGGCCGGGAGTTCCAGTCCCACACTGAGGATGGGAGAACCAGTCCCACACTGAGACCGGGAGTTCCAGTCCCGCACTGAGACCAGGAGTTCCAGTCGCACACTGAGACCGGGAGTTCCAGTCCCACATTGAAGCTGGGAGTTCGAGTCCCACACTGAGACCGGGAGTTCCAGTCCCACATTGAAGCCGGGAGTCCAGTCCCACACTGAGGCTGGGAGTTCCAGTCCCCCACTGAGACCGGGAGTTCCAGTCCCAAACTGAGACCGGGAGTTCCAGTCCCACACTGAGACCGGGTGTTCCAGTCCCACACTGAGACCAGGATTTCCAGTCCCACAATGAGACCAGGAG
>NW_025213398.1:31888-32761 GCF_004010195.1 Chiloscyllium plagiosum | reverse complement strand
CCAGCCCCAGCTCACAGACAGTGTCTCCCCACTGCCCTCGCTCACAGAGAGTGTCTCCCCATCCCCCAGCTCACAGACAGTGTCTCCCCACTCCCCTCGCTCTCAGACAGTGACTCCCCACTCCCCTCGCTCACAGTGTTTCCCCACTCCCGTTGCTCACGGACAGTGTCTCCCCATTCCCCCAGCTCACAGACAGTGTCTCCCCACTCCCCTCGCTCACAGACACTGTCTCCCCATTCCCCTCGCTCACAGACACTGTCTCCCCACTCCCCTCGCTCACAGACACTGTCTCCCCACACCTCTCGCTCACAGACACTGTCTCCCCACTCCCCTCGCTCACAGACACTGTCTCCCCACCCCCCAGCTCACAGACTGTGTCTCCCCACTCTCTCAGCTCACAGACACTGTCTCCCCACTCCCCTTGCTCACAGTGTCTCCCCACTCTCTCAGCTCACAGACACTGTCTCCCCACACCCCTCACTCACAGACACTGTCTCCCCACTTCCCTCGCTCACAGACAGTGTACCCCACACCCCTCGCTCACAGACACTATCTCCCCACTCCCCTCACTCACAGACACTATCTCCCCACTCCCCTCGCTCACAGACACTGTCGCCCACTCCCCTCGCTCACAGACAATGTCTCCCCACTCCCCAGCTCACAGACACTGTCTCCCCACTCCCCTCGCTCACAGACAGTGTCTCCCCACTCCCCAGCTCACAAGACAGTGACTCCCCACTCCCCTCGCTCACAGTGTTTCCCCACTCCCGTTGCTCACGGACAGTGTCTCCCCATTCCCCCAGCTCACAGACAGTGTCTCCCCATTCCCCTCGCTCACAGACACTGTCTCCCCACTCCCCTCGCTCACAGACA
>NW_025213398.1:26811-28751 GCF_004010195.1 Chiloscyllium plagiosum | reverse complement strand
CCGCCTCGGAACACTTCAACCCCAGGGCATCAATGCGGACTTCACCAGTTTCCTCATTTCCCCACTCCCCTCGCTCACAGACACTGTCTCCCCAGTCCCCCAGCTCACACACAGTCTATCCCACTCCCCCAGCTCACAAACAGTGTCCCCCCACTCCCCTCGCTCACAGACACTGTCTCCCCAGTCCCCCAACTCACAGACAGTCTATCCCACTCCCCTCGTTCACAGACAGTGTATTCCCACTCGCCTCGCTCACTGGGATGTGTTCCTGCCTGAGTTGCGAATTCTCAGTATCCCTGTAATTAGTTGTTTTTGGTGCTGGAGAACTATAATTCTCACAGCACACACTGAGAAAAACAAATTTAAAAAAATACCACTGAGGGAAGTCTGAAGGAATATTTCATGAATATCACGTTTCTTAGAATTTAACATATTACTGTGTCCTGTGTTGTGTTTAAACATCTGTCGCCTCTCCCCCTCAAACACTGACTTATCCCTGTAACCAGGCCCCACAGTCAACCTCTGAAACTCAGTTAAAACAAGTTTGCAGATTGAAAGCTGCTACAAGTTGACGTTTAGTTACGGCTGAGCTAAGGACGCCAGGTTGCTCTCCTGACTGCTGCAGAGTGACGGGATGACTCCCTCTTTTAGCTATCACTGAACCTATCCTGAAAATGGAAGTGCTGTTTTGCACATTTTTGCTCACTGTCATTTCCTGCGCCTGCCTGAAGTTCAAGCTATGAGCAACAGTGTTGTGGTTTTATAATTGACCAGGGGGTATGGAGATTTACTCAGGAACAATCAGAGCAGCTAGTTGTCAAACGTATTGAAACAGTGAGGGGCTCAGCAACAAATCTAAGAGAATGGGGGAGGGACAGGAGAAGATGAATGTGAATCATTTGCCACTGGAGGTGCTGCAAATTGATCCTTTTTGCTCCACATCAGTGGGATTCTGTGTGGTTTTTGGGAAGGACATATTACACCTTTTGAAGCAGCATTTACTGGAGGGATTGTGTTAGTTTGGGGTATAGACCACCTTCAGGCTCATTAGTTCGATGGAAAAGGAACTGTTTCGGTGCTGTGGGTAAGGCTGGGTGTTGGAGGGGTGGGGAAACAGAGCGTTGATGTGGCTGTAAGTCAGCTGGTGTTTAAAAACCACACCCTAGAGCTGCAGTGAAGTTAGTCCCCGTACAGTGACTGAGCGGGCAGGTAAGTCAGTCATTCTCTCCCTTGTTACAATAGAATCCAGGACAAATTATACAGCAATGCAATTAAACGAGGGAGGGTGAAAAAGCAGCATTTATTGATTTGTCCAGACCATTGTCAAGTGTGCAAACAAATCAAACTTTCGGAGTTGTACTTTTCCGACCAGTTTGAGAACTTGTGAAAAATGTGCAAACTAACTGTCAATCTTAGTTCTTGATCTGGAAATGTAAAATATGTGATTAAAGTTATGTTGTGAAGGCTGCACCCTCTGGCCTGGTGCCAGTGTTTAACAATGTTCTGTACTGCAGAACCTAAGGGATAAATCTGGGGCGTTAATGGCTGTAAGATTGTCCCACACCTTCAACTATTCAAGAGCTTCTGGGCTGTAGCAGAGACTTGTGTGTGGCTCACTGTATTACTGCAACTATCATTTAGGCTCCTCAGTTGTTCGAATGGCATTGGTTGACTGAGGACACTCAGTGAGCTGGTTGGGGTAACAGAGTTCCTGAGCGTGGGGGGGTGGAGTGTGGTAACAGTGTCTCTGAGTGGGTCATGAGTGTCTTGCGTTGGTCCGGAGTGTCCTGTGTGGGTCAGTAAATGTCCTGTGTGGGTCATTGACTGTCCTGCGTTGGTCAGGGAGTGTCCTGTGTGGTTCATTGAGTGTCCTGCGTGGGTCATTGAGTGTCCTGCGTGGGTCATTGTGTGTCCAACGAGGGTCATCAGTGTCCTGCGTG
>NW_025213398.1:20985-25907 GCF_004010195.1 Chiloscyllium plagiosum | reverse complement strand
TGGGGGGGGAGTGGGGTTACAGTGTCCCTGAGTGGGGAGGGTAACAGTGTCTCTGAGTGGGGGAGGGAGTAGTGTTACAGTTTCCCTGAATGGGGGGGGGGGAGTGGGGTTACAGTGTCCTGAGTGTGTGAGGTGAGGGGGGGCGAGTGGGGTGACAGTGTCCCTGAGCTGGAGTAAAAGTGCCAGAAAAACGACACCATTGCCTCAGAGACAATGTCAATCTGAGAATCTTGAGGCAGCCCAAGAAATCTCAACTTGCATTTGAATAGCACCTTCAATGTAGGGAAACTCCACCCTGAAGAGTTATCTTCAGGGTGGAGTAGCCTGTCAGTTTGGAGGACATTACAGAGGGTGGGGATTTTAAATTTAAACAGTTGCAGGAGCCATTTGTAGTTGTGGAGACTGGAAGGGACGGGTGAATCAGAGCGAGAGAGACGTTGGGCAGGAGAGCTCTGCATGAGTTTAGGGAAGACAGCCAAAGTTCATGAGAGTGCTGGAATTTCTGAGTCAGGAGTCACGCCTGAGGATATCAGAAATGCTAAGGCAAGGGAGGGGATTGATGTTACAGCAAAAAATGGATTCTCTGCTGAGACAGGGGAAGGTTTAACGATGAATGATAGTCTCGCACTTTTAAAACAAGCTGTTTCCACCTCATCCCAAAAATAAGAGCTGCTGGCAAACGCCATTTTGATCTTGGTGAGCGAGGGACCAGTTCCTGAAGACTGGGGGCACTGTTCAGTTCCCTGTGCCCCCACCCTCCTGTTTCTTTGCCTGCCCTGCTCCCAAGCTGACCCTTGGCCTCTGCGCCGTTCAGCCTGGACTCAAAACACAGACCTCATCTGTACCCTTTGCGAATCCCCGCGGGGTTTGAGTTTAAAACATTGGCATTAA
This sequence comes from Chiloscyllium plagiosum, assembly GCF_004010195.1. Taxonomy (NCBI): domain Eukaryota; kingdom Metazoa; phylum Chordata; class Chondrichthyes; order Orectolobiformes; family Hemiscylliidae; genus Chiloscyllium; species Chiloscyllium plagiosum. Next base: position 25,016 of record NW_025213398.1, on the reverse strand, counting down.
ATGCTCGCGGTGCTAGGAACGGGAATGTCAGGAAGGAGATTGGGTGGGACCATGCTCACAGATGTTGGGGATTGGGTGGGTTAATGTATACAATTGTCCCCACCCTAATTCCAAGCTTCCCATCAGAGTGGCCAGCTGGAGGTGTCTGCTCCCTTTGTGTGTGTGTGTGTGTGTGTGTGTGTGTGTGTGAGTGTGTTTGTTACACCCGCCCCCCAAACACCCTGTTCCTCTATCTTACACATTTTGGAACATTCTGCAATCTCTGTGTGATTGCTCAGCTTCCATCATTTAACCAATTATTGTCTTTTTTTCCTTCCCATCAACTTGATCTCCACGGTCACCTTGATCTCTGCTCCAGTCTCCCGATCCAGCAGTGTCTAACATAGACTAAAAACCACTTGCTCTCTGTTTCTCCCCCCCCCACCCCCCCCATTGAACCTAAAACCAGCCGAAGGTGCTGGAGAAACTCAGCAGGCCTGGCAGCTTCTGTGGAGAGAGAAAGTTCCATGGCTTCTCCGGAACAGTCCTGAATCGGTCTCATCCCTCTGTGTTCTGGAATGATCTACAAGAAACGTGCCAGTTCGAAATGGCATGCCTGACCCTTACATAATGTAAAACTTAACATGTTTGAGCTCGCAATGGTTGGTGTTTGGCAAACACTCCGTTAGAACTGATAAAGAAAATGAGAATGTTGTCTGGCTACAATGCTGTTGTTTCAACTGTCTGTGCCTATCATTCAGTCATGGAGATGTACTGCACGGAAACAGACCCTTCGGTCCAACTCCTCCATGCTGACCAGTTATCCCAATCTGACCTGAACCCATTTGCCAGCACTTGGCCCAAATCCCTCCAAACCCTTCTTATTCACATACCCATCCAGATGCCTTTTAAATGTTGTAAGTGTACCAGCCTTCACCACTTCCTCTGGCAGCTCATTCCATACACGTACCACCCTCTGCGTGAAAACGTTGCACCTGAGGTCCCTCTTAAGTCCTTTCCACTCTCACGTTAAACCTATGCCCTTTTCATTTTTGGATTCCCCTACCCTGGGAAAAAGACCCCTTGGCTATTCACCCCACCCAGGCCCCTCCTGATTTTCATTTGGGTACAGCGAAATATTCGGTTTTTGGAATGAGAACTGGGTTCTAACAGATGAAAGATTAGTTCTGGTCCTGGAGAAAGTGCAAACGTGGCCACTAATATCGGCAGCATTTTGGAGAGAATGGAAATTGTAAATTAGATGGCTAAGCCGTTCAGAGCAAAAGCCAGCTTCCTTTATTATTTTGTACACGTTCCAGACACTTCAAAGCTCAGAATTAGTAGCGTAATTGTGTTTGATTTGGTTCTCAATTTCAGATCGAGGGGTCTTAGCCCCATTCCATTCATCGATTCTTTAGATGTTTGCTTAGATTTTAGTGGGAGGATTATGATTTGGCCTCAAATGTAGTTTGGCCCATCCTGCGGTCTGCTGTTTGGTTCGAAGACATGTGTGTTCTGGCAGCAGTCTCTTTGCCAGTAAGAGTTGAACTTTTCAGTTTAAACGTTGCTATGGTTTTAGAAGAATCGCACCCACAGACACATTCCATTCTGCCTGTGTAATAAGGGAGTGCTTGCAGATTGCTTGTGCTAGCACAAGTCTTAATCTGTTATTCTGCTTGTTCACACAGCAATCTCAGACTTCCAAGTGGTTTGAGTCACACACTTTGGAACAATGTGACTTTCATTGTTTCAGAGCTTTCCTTAGCCTGCAGATTCTAAAAGGCCATCGCACTCTGCGCAATGTTTATTGAGAAGCAGGGGCATTTCACAAAGAGGTGGAAATCTCCCAGTCTGGCTCGCTGTTTGCAAGTGTGATTCACTCTTTCCAGAATGAGGCAGAAGTTTGGCAATGAGTGAGCTGTTTCTCATCCTGCCCTACCAGCTGCGGAGAGGGAGAGGAAGCCAGTGATTCACCAATGACTGGGGAATAGATAAAGCTGCAGACCTTGTGCACAGTGCTGTTAAATTCACCTCATCGCAAGAGAAACCATGTTGAAAACTCTTTACCTTTTGATTCTTTCTCCATCCTAGATTGTTCCGAAGACAAAAATGGAAATTCATGACATCTTATCCGAAGTGTGCCTGGGCAGTGATGAGGTGAGTATCTGAATGCATCCCCAAACTATGTGAGGGGGTCCAGTTACTGGGTGAGTGTCAGGGTTTTGGGACAGTGGAGCTGTCTGTAGGGGGCAGCACTTTGGGATTAGGTTAGTGTGGAAACAGGCCCTTCAGCCCAACAAGTCCACACTGACCCTCCGAAGAGCAACCCACACAGACCCATTCTCCTACATTTACCCCTGATTAATGTACCTAGCACTATGGGCAGTTTAGATTAGATTCCCTCCAGTGTGGAAACAGGCCCTTCGGCCCAACCAGTCCACACCGACCCTCCGAAGAGTAACCCACCCAGACCCATTTCCCTCTGACTGATGCATCTAACATTAAATATTGTATTTATACCCACATCCACCACTTCCTCTGTAAATTCATTCCACACACAAACTGCCCTCTGCGTGTAAAAAAAACTCTCCGTGTTTTTTAAAAATCTTTCTTCCACCTTAAAAACATGTCCCCTGGTTTTGAAACTCCCCTTCCTGGGTAAGAGATATCAGCTAATCACTTTATCTATATACCCATCATGATTTCATAAACATCTATAAAGTTCCTATAGCTAGAAAAGGCTGGAATAACAGAATTGTTACAGCACAGGAGGCGGCCATTTGGTCCATTGTGTTTTCACTGGTTCTCCAGATGAGCATTATGGCGTAGTGCCCTGTGCCAGCCTTTTCACTGTAACCTGTGCATGCTATTTAATGAGATGCAATCTAAAGGCCTGTTGAATGTCTCAGTTGAACCGCTTTCTCCACACTTCCAGGCAGTATACACCAGCCCTGCACCACTTGCCAGTGTGAAAAAGTATTTTCACACGGGTCACATTTGCTTCTTTTGCAAATTACTTCAAATCTGCATCCTCTTTGACCCTTTTAAGTGTGGAATGGTTTCTCCTCATCTAACTTATTCAGACGCCATTATGATTCTGAAAATTTCTATTCCACCTCCTCCCATGGAGCAGTTCTTCCTTGGCAAAATCTATCCTTATCCCTCGCATGGCCAATTCACCTGACCTGCACATCCTTGTGACTGTGGGAGGAAACTGGAGGAAACCCACGCAGACACGGGGTGAATGTGCGTGGGAATTGAACCCAGGTCCTTGGTGCTGTGAGGCAGCAGTGCTGACCACTGAGCCACCAAGCCGCCGCCTAGAACATGGGATTTGAAATCCTGCTGATGGCCTTTCTCTGACTGTAGCAAACACTTCTGTTGCTTCACAACAATAAAGTTTCTTTCTGGCCATACAGCACAGAAGTGGCCCTTCGGCCCATTGAGTCTGCTCTGACCTATCTGCACGAAAACCACTTTCCACTGATGGCCTGTGAGCAGAACCTTGTCCAAACAATGTAGGGGTTGGACTGGGGTGGATCACAGAAGACCAGGTTATTCACCCAGGGGCAGGGCGGCACGGTGGCTCAGTGGTTAGCACTGCTGCCTCACAGCGCCAGCAACCCCGGTTCGATTCCAGATTCGGGCAGACTGTCTGTGTAGAGTTTGCACATTCTCCCTGTGCCTGTGAGGGTTTCCTCCGGGTGCTCCGGTTTCTTCCCATAGTCCAAAGGTGATTTGGAGATGCCGGTGTTGGGCTGGGGTATACAGAGTTTAAAAATCACACAACACCAGCTTATAGCTGAAAATGTGTCGCTGGTAAAGCGCAGCAGGTCAGGCAGCATCCAGGGAACAGGAGAATCGACGTTTCGGGCATAAGCCCTTCATCAGGAATGAGGAACGTGTGTTCAGCAGGCTAAGATAAAAGGTAGGGAGGAGGGACTTGGGGGAGGGGCGTTGGAAATGTGATAGGTGGAAAGAGGTCAAGGTGAGGGTGATAGGTTAGAGTGGGGTGGGGGCGGAGAGGTCAGGAAGAAGATTGTAGGTTAGGA
>NW_025213398.1:9682-20126 GCF_004010195.1 Chiloscyllium plagiosum | reverse complement strand
GGATATGGAAGTTTCCTTTGGGGCCTTGGAGGGAAGTGAGGGGGGAGGTGTGGGCGCACCAGCTTATAGTCCAACAGGTTTAATTGGAAGCACTAGCTTTCGGAGCATCGCTCCTTCATCAGGTGATTGTGATGGGCAGGTTAGGTGGATTGGCCATGCTAAATTGCCCATAGTGTGCAGAGGTGTGTGGGTTAGGAGCATTAATCTGGGGTAAATATAGGGGAATAGATCTGGGTGGGTTACTCTTTGGAGGTGTCGGTGCGGACCTGTTGGGCCAAAGGGACATGTTTCCACATTGGAGGGATTCGATGATTTCAGTCATTCACAGGGCTTGGGCTCAGTGACAATGGGGACTCCTATCTTTTCAAACGCAATCAGTGCATTGACACGGAATTCTCTGGACTCCTGTTTCTCACCTACAATTGTCCACAGAGTCTCCCGAGCACTGGAATTTGAACAGCATTGGCACATGCTTCCCCAGAGCTGGCCAGGAGATCCAGGAGTGGTGATGGGATTGCCTTCCATCAGTCTGCATGATGCTTGCCCCTATTCCCCATTCCCCATTCCCAGGTACAAACCACGGAAGCAAAATCTATCCCAGTTCCACCTGCACTGTGCGATTCTTGTAGTAGTATTCCTTTTGGAGTGGATGACTTTAGCTGCTCTTTCTCAGGAGAGGAAAGGATCACAATAGACTTATCTGGAAAACCTGCTCCATCACCCTTGTCCTCAAAACAAAACACCAACCCTTGATTCAAGGAGCAGGAAAGTCAATGTTTCAGGTCGAAACCGTTTCATCCTGATGGTCAGACAGCACCCGAGGAGCGGGAAAGTCAACGTTTCATTCATCCTAATGAAGGGTTTTGGCCTGAAACGTTGACTTTGCAGCTCCTCGGATGCTGTCTAACCTGCTGTGCTCTTCCAGCCTCACATCGATTGACTCTAACTTCCAGCATCTTAGCTTCCCTAACTGTGTCCAACTCTTGAGTCCTTCATTCTTGCAAACCAGCCCTCCATCTCCATCCTCCACTTCCTCGTGTGCTACCTCTGAGTGCCAATGATGTTTCCAAGCCTGCTACTGTACCTTATCGAAGTCACAGGTGATATCCTTGTGGTGGTGGTGAACGGTAAACTTTCTCCTCTCATCTGTCTCGGCCTTTGACCTGGTGAGCCCACCATTTTCTCTCGCACCTCTTCACTGTGGTCCAGCTTTGACCGACTCAGACTGCTCCCACTGGCTTTCATTCCCAACTCATTAACCAGAGGCGGAAAAACACCATCGATGTCCTCTCCTTCTGATTCCTCACTCTCCCCTCTTCTAACATCGAACTTTGCCCATCCGCACTGTCTTATTTCTCACCTACCTGCTGCCCCTCCGTCCCATCACCCGAAAACACAACTTTGGTTTTGGCTTGGACACCCAGTTCTGCCTCACTCCTGATGAAGGGCTTATGCCTGTAATGTCGACTCTCCTGCCCCTCGGATGCTGCCTGACCTGCTGTGCTTTTCCAGCACCACCCTCTTGACTCTTGTCACCCCTCCTATTGCTAAATTTCCCCAACTACAGAGGAACCTCGATTATCTGGCATTTGATTATCTGAACATCACATTATCCGGCAAGATCGCAAGATCCCGATGCTTGGCTAAATGATGTTATCCAGCATTCGAATATCCGGAATACGATTAACCGAGTGAAATACTCCGCGCCCGTGTCCTTCGGATAATCGAGGTTGCTCTGTAACTGTTTGTCTTTCAGTGCTGCATGAACAGCAATGTGCTCCAATTCAGTACTAGGTGAACTGAAGCCATTGACTTCCGTCCCATAGACACCCAACTTCATTAGTGTCCCTGAGGCGGAACAATTATTTGTGACCTCGTTTTCGTGCTTGACGCAACGTGAGCCACATGCACACACTCACTCGCCTTTCCATCTCCATGTCACCACCCACCTCGGTCTCTGCGATGATGTGGAGGCGTAGGTGCTGGACTGGGATGGACAAAGTCAGAGATCACACCAACACCAGGTTATAGTCCAGCAGGTTTATTTGAAATCGCAAGCTCTCAGACCACTCTTGGTCAGCTCCTTCACCTCACTGTACCTGATGAAGGAGCAGCGCTCCGAAAGCAAATGATTTCAAATAAACCTGCTGGACTATTCTGGTTCTCGTGTGATTTCTGATTCCATAGTGATTAGAATGAGGACCAAGTGAATTTTGTTGACTATGAGATCCTTAATTGGGGTTGTTAACCAATCAGGGAACACAGGTTGACCGATATAACCGGAAGATTAAAAAATAAGCACTACCGCACTTAGGTGGTAGTGTGGGGGTTAAAATAAAATAAAAAGAAAAAGAAAAGAAAAAAAAAATCCCCCCGGTCTCTCTAAAAAAGAAAAAAAAATAAACAGGAGAAACTCTATTTTGATAAAAAAAAATAACCGGAAGATTAAAAAATAAGCACTACCGCACTTAGGTGGTAGTGTGGGGGTTAAATTATTTAAAAAAAAATATAACCAAGAAATAGGTTGAGGCAGCGTGCCATAGAGGGGTGCTAGGAAAAAAAGAAAAAAAGAAAAAAGAAGTAAAGTGCTAGAAAAAAAAAATAATCGGAAGATTCACTTTGTGTCTTTCACTGTGTCTCACACCTGCACGCGCACACAACATGGGTGCTGGGGAAAAAATAAGCACTACCGCAGTTAGGCAGTAGTGTGGGGGAAAAAAGAAAAAAAAAGGACAAAAAAAAACAGAAAAAAAACCGGAAGATTCTCTGAGGGAGACTGATCAGTGTGAAAGACCTCCCATGTGCAGATAGAGGCTGGTCACCAAGTCACCCTTTATGGAGTTATTTCAAAAGGAAAAAAGAAAAAAAAAGAAAAGCAAAAAAAAAACCACAAGATTCAGAGAGTCTCCTCAGTCTTGGGACTGGCTGTGAGCTGTCTGCTCAGAGCCCGTGTATACTGCCATGTCTTGGTGACGGGATATTGCCCTCTATGCAGTTATTTCAGTCTCCAATTATCTGCTGACATTCTTATTCCAATATTTTGAATTCCTCTGGACTCAGTTGGTCAATCTTGATTGGTTGCACACTCCACAAAACATGAGGTCATCTAAAACCTCTTAAACCGCCATCTCACAGAGTCATACAGGTGTACAGCACGGAAACAGACCCTTCGGTCCAACCCGTCCAGGCCGACCAGATACCCCAACCCAATCTAGTCCCACCTGCCAGCACCCGGCCCATATCCCTCCAAACCCTTCCTATTCTTATACCCATCCAAATGCCTCTTAAGTGTTGCAATTGTACCAGCCTCCACCACATCCTCTGGCAGCTCATTCCATACACGTACCACTCTCTGCGTGAAAAAGTTGCCCCTTAGGTTTCTTTTATATCTTTCCCCTCTCACCCTAAACCTATGCCCTGTTGTTCTGGACTCCCCCACCCCAGGGAAATGACTTTGTCTATTTATCCTATCCATGCCCGTCATGATTTGATAAACCTCTATAAGGTCCGACGCTCCAGGAAAAAACAGCCCCAGCCTGCTCAGCCTCTCCTTATAGCTCAAATACTCCAATCCTGGTAAATCTTTTCTGAACCCTTTCAAGTTTCACAACATCTTTCCGATAGGAAGGAGACCAGAATTGCATGCAATATTCCAACAGTGGCCTAACCAATGTCCTGTCCAGCTGCAACATGACCTCCCAACTCCTGTACTCAATACTCTGACCAATAAAGGAAAGCATAACAAACACCTTCTTCATTATCCTATCTACCTGTGACTCCACTTTCAAGGAGCTGCTCCTCGGTCACATCAACTCTTGCTCACGCTTTGATAGCACGGTCAGGTGGCATGCTATCATGAAGTTTGATCAGGTGCTGATTTTGCTTTTGATTTAGTCACTTAGTGGTACCGAACAAAGAAGGGGGGGTTGGTTAGTGCAGTTGGCCAGATAGCTGGTTTATGACACCAACAGCGTGCATTCAATCCCCATCAGTGGCTGAGGTTCCCACAAAGAGTTTTCCTTCTTGATTACTTCCCTCGCCTGGGACATGGGTTAAACCACCACCAGTCTCTCTCTCTCTCTCTCTCTCTCTCTCGTGAGACAGCAGCCCATTGGCTCTGCGGTGATGTTACCGACTTGGACCATTGCAGTGACGAGGGAGCTTCCAGAGTCTGAAGTTGTTCAAGTACAACGTTGCTGACTCAGACCCTGGCCGCCACTCCCAATTCACCCAGCCTCCGCCCTGGAAACTCCCTGCCTCTATTCCTGATGAAGGGCTTTTGCCCGAAACGTCGATTCTTCTGCTCCTCAGATGCTGCCTGACCTGCTGTGCTTTTCCAGCACCACTCTGATTTCCAGCATCTGCAGGTCTCACTTTTACCTAGATTGCCCATAGTGTTCAGGGATGTGTAGGTTAGGTACATTAATCAGGGGTTAAATGTAGGGGAATGGGTCTGGGTGGGATACTCTTTGGAGGTTCGGTATAGACTTGTTGGGCCGAAGGGCCTGTTTCCACACTGTAGACATTCTGGGAAGGGAAGGCTTGACTAAGATGCTCAGGTCAGGGAGGATTGGTTGTGCTAAATTGCCCACTGTGTGCAGGAATGTGCAGACTAGGTGGGTTAACCATGGGAAATGTAAGGGGGTGGGGGGTGAGGGTCTGGGTGGGATGCATTTGGGAGGGTTAGTTTGCACTCAATGGGCCAAATGTAAGAACCCAGTGAGAACACAGCTGGACAGAGAGAAGGCACTATCGACAGTCTTTGAAAATGGAAAGTAACTTGACACAGTCATAAAGCCGTGTTAAAAATTGCTAATAGCTCCCTCCCGGCTCAGAAGCATTTTCTCAGCCAAACGTCATGTTTTGTTCTGTCACGGCGCCAAAACCAATAATCGGAAAGGGCTGGTCACTGGAAACAAAGACTGACAAAATTATCGTTATGTATGTGTGCTTGGCCAGGGACTTTACTTCCCACTCTCTGACTATGGGGACAGAAGCAGAACTTCATAAACATTTGGGGGGGGAAGACAGAAGACTGTGTGCGCAAGCCCAGCTTTCTGAGGGCTGGGTGAATTGGGAGTGGCGGCCAGGGTCTGGGTCAGCAACGTTGTACTCGAACAACTTCAGACTCTGGGTGCTCCCTCGTCATTGCAATGGTCCCATCGATAAAATCACCGCAGAGCCAACAGGCTTCTGCCTCCACCCTGGAGACTCCCTGCCTCTATTCCTGATGAAGGGCTTTTGCCCGAAACGTCGACTTTCCTGCCCCCCCAGATGCTGCTTGACCTGCTGTGCTTTTCCAGCATGGCCAACCCAACTGACCTGCACATCTTTGGATTGTGGGAGGAAACCCACGCAGACACAGGGAGAATGTGCAAACTCCACACAGAGAGTTGCCCGAGGGTGGGATCGAACCCAGGTCCCTGGCACTGTGAGGAGGTACTGCTACCCACTGAGCCACCGTGCTGCTCACTGCACTTCTTTCCCACTGCTCAGTTCTCTGCACTTGATTCAGTTTCTTTCCTTCCCCTCGGTCTGCAATTCTCTCCTGCCTGTTGTCCCCCCTCCCGTGTTCTTCAGCCCTTTTGGTCCTTGTTTCTGGCCTTCACTTCCTTGAAGCCCAAGGCGCACAGCCTGGATGTGTCGGACCAGCTGAGGCTGCTCAGAAACTGGGAATCTCGCTCGGAAGTCAGGGATCCCCCGCTCGAGGACTAAAGGGCTTGGATTTAGGAAATTGTGACGTAGGCAAGCAAGTCATAGCATCCCTCCAGTGTGGACATAGGCCATTCAGCCCATCACACTGCCCATCCCACCCAAACCCATCCCCCTCACCCTATCCCTGTCACCCTGCATTTCCCATGGCTAGTCCACCTAGCCTATGCATTCCTGGACACCATGGACTATTTAAAATGGCCAATCCACTCTATCCTAAAGAGGAAAGAATTGATTGGATTCTGGCTGACTATCCACTCGGCTCAGAGTTAGTGTTTGAAATGTCTTTGATGGGTGATGGGTCTGGAAGGATTTGAGGTGCCAGTGAACTGTATATTTAAAGGTCACTTTGTTTGATTGTAGACAGTAGTTGAGTGAAGGGCAAAGGTCATGGAGAGGTACATATGAAACGAGGAATGACAATACATAAATAACATAGTGGTGGCTCATCAATGAATGGGATAAAACAGTAAAAGGTTTGAAAATTGAGTGTTTTAGCGTACAAATAATTCCAATCGCCTGGGGAGGCAGTGGCTTAGTGGTGTTATCCCAGGAATGTTAATCCAGAGACTGGATGTTCTGGGGAGTTGGGTTTAATGCTGGAATTAAGAACCTAATGATGACCATGAGTTGATTGTCAGAAAAACCCATCTGGTTCACTAATACCCTTTAGGGAAGGAAACTTCCATCCTTACCTGGTCTGGCCTCCAGACCCACAGTGAGGCAGTTGACTTAAAACTGCCCTCTGGGGCAATTAGGGATGGGCAACAAAAGCTGGTCTACTCAGTGATGCTCTCAGTCTGTGAATGACTTTCTTTTTAAAAAAATGCAGGCCTCCTCAATTTATAAAATAAAAATGAAATGTCTCTTCCTGTCCCCATTTTGTATCCAACTCATTGATCACCTGCTGGAGAGCACGTCCAGGTTGAGGGAGCTAGGGCTTTCCTCATTGGAGCAAGGAAGGATGAGAGGTGACTTGATAGAGGTCTACAAGATGATGCGGCCTAGATAGAGTGGATAGCCAGAGATGTTTTCTCAGGGCGGAAATGTCTGTCACGAGGGGGCATAATTTTAAGGTGATTAGAAGAAGGTTTAGGGTAAAAAACCTCTGTCAGAGGTAGGTTTTTTACATAGCAAATGTGCACTGCCAGCGGTGGGAGTAGAGTCAGATACATTAGGGACATTAAAGTGACTCTTGAATAGGCACATGGATGATAGTAAAATGAAAGGTATGTAGGTTAGTTTTATCTTAGAGTTGGATAAAAGGTCAGCACAACATCGAGGGCCGAAGGGCCTGTACTGTGCTGGACTGTTCTACGTTGTCAAGTTGCATCCATTGAATTCTCAGATGGGGCCTGGAGAGGGGCAGACTTTGCAATGTGCTGTTTGTGAGACTCTGGGAGCTCCCTCACCAGCCTGTGTGTCCAGGTCGGTGTTCCTGGGTGGAGTAAACCGACATCCAAAAGGTAGCTTTCCCTTCCCAGCAACGTTTGGAAGTTTGCTGGGAAACCCGTCAGTGAAAGCAATTGGTTTGGTGGGAATGTGACATGGGTGGGATTCACGGGAATACTCCGCTGAGTGGATTACTGGCAGCGTGGTGACGGAGGTCCCGGGAGTTAGGACTTTCCGAGGATGTTTCTGGGATTGTGGTGGCGGGATTCCGAAAGTTGGGGTGAGAGGATCCCCAGGATGGTGATGGAGAGAGGGTGAACTCCTTATCTTATCTTTCAGCTCTCTGATGGGGCCACAGTGAAACCCCTTGCTAATTTCAACGCAGAGAAAGCAGCTGCAGAGCTGGACCATGCTCTTAAAGTCAAAGGTAAGCTCCTGGCTTTGGGTTGGTGCTGAGGATGAGCCCACATCGATCAGGGACTGTGTTTTTTTTCCTGTCATCGTTCAGGTTGAAATACAATCTCAAACTTCATAGAATCCCTTCAGTGTGGAAACAGACCCTTCGGCCTAACATTCCATACCGATCTTCCGAAGAGTAACCCACCCAGACCCATCCCCTTACCCTACATTTACCCTATTGCACCTAACCTACACATCCTTGAACTCTGAGTAATTCAACATGGCCAATCTAGCCTGACCTGCCCATCTTTGGACATGTGGGAGGAAACCGGAGCACCCGGAGGAAACCCACGCAGACACTAGGAGAATGTACAAACTCCACAAACTCTGGAATCGAACCCGGGTTCGAATCGAGGCTGGAATCGAACCCGGGTCCCTGGCGCTGGGAGGCAGCAGTGCTAACCACTGAGCCACTGTGTTTCCCTCCTTGACCTCAATCTTACCTCAGGGTCAGTAAGACCTAATGCTGACTCTTCCCACAATGGCCTTACTCTGACCTGACCCCCAATGTTGAGGATACACCACCTTTAGATTTCATTTGATTTATTGCTGTCACGTGTAAAGTGAAAAGTTTTGTTTTGCGGGCAGAGCGGGCAGATCATAGCAAACAAGAAAACACAGATTATAGGGCGCTAAGACAGAGCGAGATATATAGGGTTACAGCTGCACAGGAGCAGCACAAAGCAAGACCAACATTAGATTTGAAACTTGAGAGTTCTGCTCAGCAGTCTAATAACAGCGGGGAAGAAGCTGCACTTGAATCTGTTGCTATGTGTGTTCAAGTTTCTGTATCTTCTGCCTGATGGGAGAGATTGGAAGAGAGCATTACCTGGTTGGCAGGGTCTTTGGTGTTGGCTACCTTTCGATTCCTAATGAGTCAACATCAGGATGTGTAAATAAACTGAGGCCCACATCTGGGATTAGGATTCCACAGCACTCATTCACAGGAGAGCCGGGAATTTCTCCCTAGAGGTCAGGACAATAGTTCTCCCTCCAACAACATTGTCATGAACAGATTATCGTTTCATTAGTTGCTCAGTTGTTCAGAACCTGAGCGCTGCTGAGAGAAAGAGTCGAAGAGCGTGGTGCTGGAAAAGCGCAATTGATCAGGCAGCATCCGAGGAGCAGGAGAGTCGACGTTTCGGGAATGTGATTCCTGATGAAGAGCTTATGCCTGAAACGTCGACTTTCCTGCTTCTCGAATGCTGCCTGACTGGCTGAGCTTTTCCAACCACACACCTTTTGACTCTGATCGCCAGCATCTGCAGTCCTCACTTTTTCTCACTTGCTAAAGAAACAAGCAGACTGTAGAAATTGTTAACCTCATCAGGACAAGACGCAAGAATGCCACGTTTCAGCACTTTATAATACATATGAAACAGGGAGCTGGTCAGTTGGCAAATGGAATTTGATCGAGCCATTGCCATGGAGAATGTATAGGTGTGGAGGGAGTCTCCCCAAGCTTTTGTTAAATTGCAACCAATGAAGGCACTGGGCCTCTTTCAATGAAGTCTCCATGGCAACGGCTTGACCAGTCTAAGCTGGCCTGCATTTTTTTGAATTTGACCAGAGGCTTCGAGGTCCCCTGGTGCATGCTCCATGGCAACTCCTGACCAATCGAAGTCCACCGGCCATCCAATCATCCCCCTTCTCCTCAAGCCGTATAAATTCCTGATCAAACCTAACGTTCTTTGATGGATTCCTGATGAACACCAAGTCAAAACCCTTTGATAGCACGCTACCTTTTGTCGGCAATATCGGTTCATTGTTTTGTTGTCGTTTGCGTGGGCTTGGGGCGCGGCTTGGTGCTGCACTGCTGCCTCACAGTGCCAGGATCCTGGGTTCGATTCCAGCCTCGGGCAACCGTCTATGTGGAGCTTGCACATTCTCTGTGTGGGTTTCCTCTGGGTGCTCTGTTTCCTCCCACCATCTGCAGGTTAGGATCGATTGGCCGTGCTAAATTGCCCATAGTGTTCAGGGTTGTGCAAATCAGATGGGTTAACCATGGGAAAAGAGTGTGGTGCTGGAAACGCACAGCCGGTCAAGCAGCATTCGAGGAGCAGGAGAGTCGACATTTCAGCAGGAATGTGGATATGTCCGCAATGTTGACTCGCCTGCTCCTCGGATGCTGCCTGACCGGCTGCGCCACACGTTTGGACTCTGATCTCCAGCATCAGCAGTTCTCACTTTCTCCCTGACCACGAGGATGAGAGGAGGGGCTGAGGGGGGGGGGATGCTCTTCGGAAGGTCGGTGCGGATACGATGGGCTGAATGGCCTGCTCCCGCACCATAGGGATTCTATGATTCTTACCGTGCAATGATTGGTTGCACAACGTTGACCACACTTTAAACCTGCTTCTTTGGATGGTAAGGGTCTTTAGGTGGTTCGGAATCTGCCTGCTGAGCCCTGTCCTGCGGTGTTAAGGGAAACCGCTGATGTCGGGATTTGAAGCTGTCATCTTCTGTTCTGTGTGTTAGGTGTGGACGAGCACTCTATCATTGACATACTGACGAGGTGTAGCAATGCACAAAGACAGGACATCGCCTTCCATTATGAAAGAATCACTAAGAATGTAAGTACCTCCTGGTTATCGATTGGTCAACCTTCCATCTGGTGTATGGGCAGTTTGTTAAACATCCCAGAGACAGGCCAGTGCAGACCACCCCTTCGACAGAGAACAGAACATCAGATGGGCAGCACTCAAGGAGGTCAAAGGACCAATAAGGGTCAACACACTCAATGTTCCTTGGGGGAAAATTAGCGAGAGAACTCGCGAGGGGAGATGAGGCAGGAGGAACGAATGGAGGGGAAATGGGAAGATGGAGGGGTGGAAGGAATGGAGAGGAATTGAGAAGGAGGGAGAAGAATTGGAGGGGAAGT
>NW_025213398.1:4852-9350 GCF_004010195.1 Chiloscyllium plagiosum | reverse complement strand
GGGGGAGTGAAAAAAGGGGGGGGAATGATGAAGGGAGAGGAAATGGAGCGATGGGGAGGGGAAGAGAGGGGAAGTAGAGAAATGGAGGGGAAATGGAGAGATGGTGGGGATGGGGAAATGGAGGAGGGAGATGGAGGAGGAAATAGGGGGCAATGGGAGAGGAAGAAAAGGATGCAGAATGCAGAAGATTGAGAGGAACAGAAGGAACTTGGGGAGGAGAGAAAACAGAGGATTGATAGATTAAATTTAATTCCATTGTCCCATTGGCGTGCTCACGTCACACCTGTTAATATCACCACAGTGCGGATGCAAACGAAACCAAACCCAGCATCAGCAGGTGAAATAGTGGTCGCTATGCGAATGCGGAGCTCACTGTCACCCAGCGGTTTGAATTGTTATGTGAAAGGAGCATGCTTCAGGAATGAAGATGGAAGGACATTGGGCAAGGTCCAGTTACAATCCGCAGACAGGATGGGCAGACAGGCTATTTCTGTTATTTTGTGTTTGAGACTTACAGGCAATTTAAGTTTCTATTTACCTCCAACACCTAAAGCCTTGTTTCATTATAGTTGAGATTTTCTGGCTTATTGATACGTTTAGATATTTTTAATCATCCTCTTCAGACATCTCTGGATCAGGTGGAGCTTGAAGCCAGATCTTCTGACCCCCACAGATAGGGACACTGCTACAAGATCCTGAGTAAGCTGTGTCTATTGATTACATTTAGATTCCCTACAGTGTGGGAACAGGCCCTTTGGCCCAACAACTCCTCACTGACCCTTTGAAGATTAACCCACCCAGACCCATTTCCCTCTGACTAATGTACCTAACACTATGAGCAACTTGGTATGGCCAATTCACCTGACCTACACATCTTTGTGACTGTGGGAGGAAACCGGAGCACCCAGAGGAAACCCAAGCAGATACGGGGAGAATGTGCAAACTCCACATTGACAGTTGCCCGAGGTGGGAATTGAACCCAGGTCCATTGTCCCACTGTGAGGTAGCAGCAGCACTAACCACTGTGTCACCGTGCCACCCCATGGTGTTGCAGGCAACACCATAATTCTGGTCAATTTAATCAAGGCTGTGCCGTTTCTTGTTTAAGTGATAGCAAAGAGATGGGTGACCTCCACATCAGTCATAGGTCAGATTAATCAGATCAGAGAGGATTCAGCAACAAAGGTGTCAGGACTGAAGGGGTGGACTCTGCATGTTGTGGGATCTGAAGCTCTGTGGTGCCTGTTTCACTCTGTAAAGAGAGCTCTTCCTCGTAAGCAGTTACATTTGATTTTAAACTTTCTAACTCCCATTGTCCTTATGATTAGCACTGCTGCCTAACAGCACCAGGGACCCGGGTTCGATTCCAGCCTCAGGCGACTGTCTGTGTGGAGTTTGCACATTCTCCCTGTGTCTGCGTGGGTTTCCTCCGGGTGCTCCGATTTCCTCCCACAGTCCAAAGATGTGCAGGTTAGGGTGGATTGGCCATGCTAAATTGCCCATTCAGGGATGTGTAGGTTAGGTACATTAGTCAGGAGTAAATGTAGAGTAATGGGACAGGGGAATGGGTTTGGGTGGGATACTCTTCACAGGGTTGATGTGAACTTGTTGGACTGATGGGATTCTATGATACCTGCTTTTCCCAGCACTGTTCCTATCTCACTCACTCACTGACTCACTCTGATGCGCAAACACACACACACACACGTAACAGTCGAAGCTCCAGTCACCTTCTCAGTTTCGAGTCCAGTATGCCTGTTTCTCCCTCCATCAATGCGCTCAGAACTACTGAGTTTCTCCAGCACTTTCTGACTTTTTATTGCAACAGACTTAGAATGGGCAGACGGTGGCAGGTTTAAAAACAACAGAACACTGGGGAAACTCGGCAGGTCTGGCAGCACCTGAGGAGAGAGAGAGAGAGAAACAAAGTTAACGTTCTGAAGAAGGGTCACTGTACTCAAATTGCTAACTCTACCTTCTCTCAACAGATGCTGCCCAACCTGCTGAGTTTCTCCAGCGCTTTATAGAGTCATAGAGATGTACAACACAGAAATAGACCCTTCAGTCCAACATGTCCATGCTGACCTGATATCCTCGGAGAAAGTGAGGACTGCAGATGCTGGAGATCACAGCTGAAAATGTGTTGCTGGAAAAGCGCAGCAGGTCAGGCAGCATCCAAGGAGCAGGAGAATCGACGTTTCGGGCATGAGCCCTTCTTCAGGATTCCTGAAGAAGGGCTCATGCCCGAAATGTCGATTGTCCTGCTCCTTGAATGCAGCCTGACCTGATATCCTAACCTAATCTAGTCCCATTTGACAGCACTTGGCCCGTATCCCTTCCTATTCATATACCCATCCAGATGCCTGTAATTGTACCAGCCTCCATCTTCTGTTTTTAATGTTAGACTTCCAGCATCTGCAGTATTTTGCTTTGATTTGATTATGCATTTTGATAGAATGGATTCAGAGAGGCAAAATAGACTGAATGGCTCTTATCTAAAGAACATGCAAGTGGATGTGTAACATTAACATGTTGATGGTGCAATGGCGGATGGTGCAGAGATGGGCGTAATCCTGGGGAATAAAGGTTTTCAAGGTGACAGTATTCAGTGACTGTGATCAGAACACCCTATATTTTATGTCTGTTTTGGAAAAGGTAAAAGGTGGTCTGCCGTAAAGGTTTTGGACTGGGGTTAGACAGACTTTATTCACGAAAGGACAGGATCTGGTGAAAGTAGACTGGGAACAGTGACTTGAGGGTAAATGTACAGGAAATGAGGGAAGGGTTCAAAAATATACTGGGGAGAGCACAGGCCCAACATGGGGGGCAAGGTTAGGGTGGATAGGCAAGGTTTTTTCCCCAGGGGAGGGGAGTCGAAGACTAGTAGGCTTGGGTTCAAGGTGGGAAGTGAAAGCTCTCAAACAAAGAACAAAGATCATTACAGCACAGGAACAGGCCCTTCAGCCCTCCAAGTCTGTGCTGATCCAGATCCTCTATCTAAACCTGTTACCTATTTTCTAAGGATCTGTATCCCTCTGCTCCCTGCCCATTCATGTATTTGTCTAGATACATCTTAAACGACGCTATTGTTCCCGCCCCTACCACCTCCGCTGGCAACGCATTCCAGGCACCCACCACCCTTCGTGTAAAGAACTTTCCATGCATATCTCCCTTAAAAGTTTCCCCTCTCACCTTGAATTCGTGAGCCCTAGTAATTGAGTCCCCCACTCTGGGGGAAAAAGCTTCTTGCTATCCACCCTGTCTATACCTCTCATGATTGTGTAGGCCTCAATCAGGTCCCTGCTCCACCTCCATCTTTCCAATGAAAATAATCCAGATCTACTCAACCTCTCCTCATAACTAGCGTCCTCCATACCAGGCAACATCCTGGTGAACCTCCTCTGCGCCCTGTCCAAAGCATCCACATCCTTTTGGGAATGTGGCGACCAGAACTGTACGCAGTATTCCAAATGTGGCCAAGCCAAAGTCTTGCACAACTGTAACATGTCCTACCAACTCTTGTACTCAATACCCTGCCCAATGAAGGAAAGCATGCTGTATTCCTTCTTGACCACTCTATTGAACTGCGTTGCCACCTTCAGGGAACAATGGACCTGAACACCCAGATCTCTCTGTACATCAATTTTCCATTTATCATATAGTTTGCTAAAAGGGACCTAAGGGGCTATATTTTCACACAGAGGGTGATCTGTGTATGGAATGAGCTGCCAGAGGAAGTGGTGGAGGCTGGTACAATAACAACATTTAAAAGCCATCTGGATGGGTATCTGAATAGGAAGGGTTTGGAGGGATATAGGCCAAGTGCTGGCAAATGGGACGAGATTAAATTGGGATATATTGTCGCCATGGATGAGTTGGACTGAAGGGTCTGTATCTGCTCTGTACGGATGTATGATTTTATGTTCCCTTTAGGATGAAATGTAGGAGCAACAAGCCCAGAGAACTCTGGCTAACCAGGAATATTCAGGACTGAATAAAAAGGAAAACAGAAACTTTATAACAAACACAAAAGCATAAGACAATTGGGACTCCAAAGGAGTACAAGGAATTGCAAAGAAAGCAATTTAAGACCAAAGGGTCTGTTCTGTATTGTATGATTCCACAGTTCAAGGGATGTGTGCTTTGATCTTTGAAGGCAGCAGGTCATATTGAGTTAGAAACGTTCATGGAATTCTGGGCTTCCTAAATTGATTGACTTGATACAAAAGCAGGGCAGTTACTTTGTCATGATCTCAACTGAAGAATTGGGTTCAGTCTGGTCACTACACTTCGGAAAGGCTGTAAACATCCTTTACAGAGTATCATACAGCTGCCTATTTCTAAATCTTTTCTGGATCTGTAAATAGCTGAAAATGTGTTGCTGGAAAAGCACAGCAGGTCAAGCAGCATCCAAGGAGCAGGAGAATCGACGTTTCGGGCATAAGCCCTTCTTCAGGAATGAGGAAAGTGTGTCCAGCAGGCTAAGATAAAAGGTAGG
>NW_025213398.1:0-3572 GCF_004010195.1 Chiloscyllium plagiosum | reverse complement strand
CACCTATCACATTTCCAACGCTCCTCCCCCAAGTCCCTCCTCCCTACCTTTTATCTTAGCCTGCTGGGCACACTCTCCTCATTCCTGAAGAAGGGCTTATGCCCGAAACGTCGATTCTCCTGTTCCCTGGATGCTGCCTGACCTGCTGCGCTTTTCCAGCAACACATTTTCAGCTCTGATCTCCAGCATCTGCAGTCCTCACTTTCTCCTGGATCTGTAATTACTTTGACTCTCAAATTTCCAGCTCAGAATGACTGTTTTCTCACCTTCTCCCTTGTACTAGTCTGTTATGTTCCTTTTAAATGATATACTGTTTTCTATTAGATATAACCTCCCTCGCTGTGCTGACTGTGGCTCAGTCTGCCTCTTTCTGTGTGTCTGTCTGTCTGTCTCTCTCTCTGTGCCTTTCTCTGTCTGTGTCTCCGTCTTTCTCTATCTCTCTGTTTGTTTGTTTGTTTATCTCTCTCTCGGCCTTTCTCCTTCTCTTCCCTTCACTCTTCCCTTGCTCGCTCTCACTCTCTCTGCCCCTCTCTCCCTCTCTGCCCCTCTCTTGCTTGCTATCTTTCTCTTGGCCTCTCTCTCTCTGCTCCTGTCTCTCTCATACTCACTCTTTGCCCCTCTTTTTCTCTCTCCTCCTCACACACTCTCTCTATCTCGGTGAGCAACGTGTACACATTCTCCCCAGGTTTTTGTGTATTGACTGAAATGTCTCTGTTAAATGCTTTGTCTCATTTCTACAGAAACTGGAGGATAAACTGCAAAAAGCTCTCTCTGACCCTCTAAAATCTGTCATCCTGGGACTGATGAAGACTCCAGACAAATACGATGCATCTGAAATGCGAGGTGCCATCAAGGTGAGAATTAGACTGGGAGGTTTCCTGGCTGGGGGAGTTTGTGGAGTAAGGGATTGAAATGGGGACAGTTACCTCCTCTGCTGCTCCCCTGGGCAGAAGGCTCTTAAATTGACTAGGGGTTGTAATCTTTGGCATTTAGTATAATTATGGTGTGAAGTGTTCAAGCTGTTTAAAAATCAATCGAAGAATTCAATTATAGAATCCCTACAGTGTGGAAGCAAGCTGTTCGGCCCATTGAATCCACACTGACAGTGTGAAAAACATCCCACCCAGACCCACTCTGTATCCCTGTATTTCTCATTGCTAACCTCCACACTGTGGGCAATTTAGCATGGCCCATCCACCTGACCTTGCACACTGTGGGAGGAGACTGGAGCACCCGGAGGAAACCCGCACAGACACGGGGAGAATGTGCGACCTCCACTCACTCTCACTCTCTTGGCCTCTCTCTTTGCTCCAGTCGCCCGAGGATGGAATCGAACCCTGGTCCCTGGCGCAGTGAGGGCAGCAGTGCTAACCACTGAGCCACCGTGCCCACGTGAAACAGCAGGGGACTATTTCTTCTGCTCAGGCAGCCCAGGAAAGGGGGAACGTTAGCCTTAAAATTGGAACCAGGCCATCTAGGGGTGACAGCAGAGAGTACTTCATTACAAAGAGGAGAGAATTCAAAGGCAGAATAGTCCCATCCAACAAAACCTGTTGGCTTAGAACTTTCAAGACTGGATTTAATGGTTTTCTTTTGTTGATGGTGGAAAAATTGGCAGGAAAATGTAGTTGAGGTACAGATCAACAAAAAAAAAAAATCCAATTTCAACCAGGACCAATTGTTTTATGGGACGGTTTACTTAACGCAGGAAGTAACAGTGAACCTGAGAACACAGTATACCACGAGAGACAAATAACATAGGAGGAGGAGATGTGGTCAGACAAGGCCCCATCGTTCTCCTTCATGGCTTCATCCCAAACTCCCCAGTTCCCCACAGACTGGGAGGTGGAGTTAAAGACTTCACCTGGGTGAAAGAGATCTGGCAAACAGTTTCTGCTCAAAACCCCAGGCTGTTCTGAAGGACAGCAACCATCCTGGAGGAGCGAGAGTCTCAGAGCCTGTTGTCTGTGCCTCAAACTTCCCTCAGGTTTACCAAGCCAACCCACAGCAACCCCCCAGCTCATGGTCGCCTGGACATGGGGAATGTGAGCGATAGTACAAAGGAAACACACAGAGCATCTACTCTTATACACACACTATTACCCTCTGAAACACACTCGCACGCACACAGTCACTCACACTCATACACACACATGCTCGCGCACAAACACACACACTCTCTCACTCAGTGTCAGTCACACACACTCATGCACTTGCTCATACTCACTCAAACACACACTCACATGTACACATACATATACTATCATGCTCACACATTTACAGACATTCATGTCCACACACTGCCCCATTTGCAAAACACACTTGCACATTTGTGCACACTGTCACAAGCACCTTGCAAACAGAGAATCACTGTCACTGTCACCCCTATCAGTTTCTCTCAAGTCGCAATCACTCTGTCACCTTCACTCAAACTATAATCGTCTTTCTCTATCACACACGTGTGAGTACACACTACTGCACATAGACTCTCTGAGTCGCGCGCAGTCTCAATTCTCACACCCAGACACTAGCAGTCACTGATCTTCATTCACAGATTTACAGTCGGAGCGGTTCTTACTCACTTCAGCATCGTACTGACGCACACAGTTGCACATGAAAACAGATTCGTGTGTGCAATGTCCCTGGAACACACAAAGACACACATTTGCACAAGTACACTTAGAGAGTCATAGAGTCATAGAGCCCTACAGCACAGAGACAGGCCCTTCGGCCCGAACTGGTCCATGCTGACCAAACTGTCCATCTACTCTAACCCCATTTCTCTGCACTTGGCCCATATCCTTCTAAACCTTTCCTGTCCATATATTTGTCCAAATGCCTTTTAACTGTTGTTAATGTACACGCCTCAACCACTTTCCCGGCAGCTCATTCCAGATGTGTACCACCCTCTGTGTTAGAAGGTTGCCCCTTGGGTTCCCGTTTATTCTTTCCCCTCTATCCTTAAACTGATGCCCTCTAGTCCTCAATTCCCCAACCCTGGGAAAAAGACTGAGTCCATTAACCCTACCCATGCCTCTCATGATCTTATGCACTTCTATAAGACCTATCCCACAATCTCCTTCACTCGAAAGAAAAAAGTCATAGTTTGTCCAACCTATCCCTGTAACTCCTGTCTGTTGAATCTAAGCAGCATCCTTATAAATTTCCTCTACACTCTCTCCAGTTGAATAACATCCTTCCTATAGCAAGGTGACCAAAACTGAACACAATGACCGAGTGTCATCCCCCAGGAACACATTACTGTTCATACATACTGTTCCAAAACAACTCACTCTCAGATTGCTCACACTCACTCCCTTACACTGACACTGGTCTCACACTGCCCACTCACACTCACTCCCTTACACTGACACTGGTCTCACACTGCCCCCTCACACTCACTCACTCACACAGACGCTGATCTCTCACTGCCCGCTCACACTCACTTACACTGAAACTAGTCTCTCACTGCCCGCTCACACTCACTCACTCACCCACTCACACTGACACTGGTCTCTCACTGCCCGCTCACACTCACTCACTCACACTGGCACTGGTCTCTCACTGCCCCC
>NW_025213397.1:26758-32760 GCF_004010195.1 Chiloscyllium plagiosum | reverse complement strand
CAGCAGCCGAGGAGCAGGAGAATCAATGTTTCAGGCATAAGCCCTTCATTCCTGATGAAGGGCTGATTCTCCTGCTCCTCGGATACTGCCTGACCTGCTGTGCTTTTCCAGCACCAATCTCTCGACACTGGTTGAATTCTAAAGACTGCTGTCTTGGTAAAAATGACCATTGCTTGGCCAGCCGACTGTGCTGCACAGGAGGCTACTGAGTAAGAGTAGGGTCTATGACTTGTGGAAACAGGGCCTTCGGCCCAACAAGTCCACACCGACCCTCCGAAGAGCAACCCACCCAGACTCACTCCCCCTAACGAATGCACCTAACATTAACGGGCAATTTAGCACGGTCAATTCACCTGACCCGCACATCTTTGGACTGTGGGAGGAAACCGGAGCACCCGGAGGAAACCCACGCAGACACGGGGAGAATGTGCAAACCCCACACAGCCAATTGCCCGAGGTTGGAATTGAACCCGGGTCCCTGGCGCTGTGAGGCAGCAGTGCTAACCACTGTGCCACCATGTGGCAAGGTGCTAGCCTGGCTAGGAGCTTGGCTGTCTGGCAGAAAGCAGAGAGTGGGGTTAAAAGGGTCCTCCGCAGGATGGGAGTTGGTGACTAGTGGTTTTCTTTTTATTCATTTGTGAGACTTGGCCGTTGCTATCTGGCTATCAGTGATAGCTCATTTCTATTTGCCCTTGAGAAGGTGGGGGGTGAGCTGCCATCTTGAATCGCTGCAGTCCACTTGCTGTGGGTTGACCCACAATGCCGGGAGGGAGGGAATTCCAGGAGTTTGACCCAACAACCGTGAAGCAACTGCAGTACATTCCTAAGTCAGGACGGTGAGTGGCTTGGAGGGGAACTTACAGGGGGTGGTGTTCCCAAGTACCTGCTGCCCCTTGTCCTTCTAGGTAGAAGTGCTCATGGGTTTGGGAGGTGCTGTCTGAGGATCTGTGGTGAATTTCTGCAGTGCATCCTGTATTTAGTATACACTGCTGCTCCTGAGTGTCAGTGGTGGAGGGATTGAATGTTCATAGATATGGTGCCAGTCAAGTGAGTTGTTTCGTCCTGGATGGTGTCAAACTCCTTGAGTGTTGTTGGAGCTGCACCCATCCAGGCAAGTGGGGTGTATTCCATCACACTCCTGAGTTGTGCCTTGTTGATGGTGGATAGACTTTGAGGTGTCAGGAGGTGAGTTACTCATCACAGTATCCCTAGCCTCTGACCTGCTCTTGTCGCCACTGTTGCCAGTTGAGTTTCTGGTCAATGTTAACCCGAAGATGTTGACAGTGGGGGATTCAGTGATGGTAATACTGTTGAATGTCAAAGGGCAGTGATTAAAGTGCCTCTTATTGGTGATGGTCATTGTCTGGCATTTGTGTGGCGTGAACTTTACCTGTCACTTGTAGGCCCAAGCCTGGATATTGTCCAGATCCTGTCGCATTTGAGCACAGACTGCTTCAGTATCTGAGGAGCCGCGATTGGTCTCGAACACTGTGCAATCTTCAGTAAACATCTCGACCCCTGACCTTAAGACAGAGGGTAGGCCATTGGTGAAGCAGCTGAAGATTGTTGGGCCTAGGGCACTACCCTGAGGGACTCCTGCAGAGATGCCCTGGAGCTGAGATGACTGACCCTCCACAACCACGACCATCCTCATTTATACCAGGTATGACTCTAACCAGCGGAGTCCAGTTGTGGATTCCAATTTTGCCAGGCCTCTGTGATGCCATACGCGTTCGAATGTAGCCTTGATAATAAGGGCAGCGAATCTCCCCTCCCCTCTGGAATCCAGCTTGCTTGTCCGTGTTTGAACCAACACTGGAATGGGGTCAGGAGCTGAGTGACCCTGGCGGAACCCAAACTGGGCGTCACTGAGCAGGTTATCGCTGAGCGGGTGCTGCTTGATAGCGCAGTTGATGACACCTTTACTGATGGGGCAGTAATTGGCCGGGTTGGATTTGTCCTGCTTTTTGTGTGCAGGACATACCCGGGGAACTTTCCACATTGTCGGGTAGTTGCCAGTGTTGCAACTTAGATTAGATTAGATTACTTACAGTGTGGAAACAGGCCCTTCAGCCCAACAAGTCCACACCGCACATCTTTGGACTGTGGGAGGAAACCGGAGCACCCGGAGGAAACCCACGCAGACACGGGGAGAACGTGCAAACTCCACACAGTCAGTCGCCTGAGTCGGGAATTGAACCCGGGTCTCTGGCGCTGTGAGGCAGCAGTGCTAACCACTGTGCCACCATGCCGCCCACTACTGTACTGGAAGAGCTTGGCTCGGGGAGCAGCATGCTCTGGAGCACACACCCTCAGTCCCATTGCTGGAATGTTGGCAGGGCCCACTGCCTTCGCAGTAACCAGCGCCTCCAGCCGTTCCTTGATATCACGTGAAGGGAATCGAATTGGCCGCAGGCTGGTATGTGGGCCGGGATGGATCGACCCCTCGGCTCTTCTGACTGAAGATAGCAGCAAACCTTAACCTTTCGCCGTGATGCGCTGGGCTCTTCCATAGTTGAAGTTGGGAATATTTGCGGAGCCTCCTCCTCCAGTAAGTTGCTTAATTGTCCACCGTCATTCACGACTGGCTGTGGAAGGACTGCACATCTTAGATCTGATCCGTTGGTTGTGGGATCACTTAGCTCCGTCTATCTATTAGTGGGCGGCACGGCGGCACAGCGGTTAGCACTGCTGCCTCACAGCGCCAGAGACCCGGGTTCAATTCCCGACTCAGGCGACTGACTGTGTGGAGTTTGCACGTTCTCCCCGTGTCTGCGTGGGTTGGTGTGGACTTGTTGGGCCGAAGGGCCTGTTTCCACACTGTAAGTAATCTAATCTAATCTCTTGCTGTTAAGGCTGTTTGGCATGCAAGTAATCCTGCACCTATCGCATTTCCAAAGTCCCTCCTCCCTAACTTTTATCTTAGCCTGCTGGGCACACTTTCCTCATTCCTGAAGAAGGGCTTATGCCCGAAACGTCGATTCTCCTGTTCCCTGGATGCTGCCTGACCTGCTGCGCTTTTCCAGCAACACATTTTCAGCTCTGATCTCCAGCCCTCACTTTCTCCACGCAAGTAATCCTGTCTGGTAGCCTCACCAGGTTGACACCTCATTTTTAGGTATGCCTGATTCTCCCCCTGGCATACCCTCCAGCAGTCTCCATTGAATCAGGGCTGATCCCCTGGCTTGATGTGAGTGGTTGACTGGGGGGATATGCCAGGCCATGAGGTTGCAGATTGCCCTGCAGTACAGTTCTGCTGCTGTCGATTGCCCACAGCGCCTCACGGCCCCACAGCCCAGTCTTGAGCTGCAAGATCGGTTCAAAGTCTGTCCCATTTAGCGCGGTGATAGTGCCACACAACACGATGGACGGTATTCTCAATGCGAAGGCAGGACTTTGCCTCCACAAGGACAGTGGGGTGGTCACTTCGACCTAAACTGTCATGGACAGATGCGTCTGCAGCCGGCAGATTGATAAGGATAAGGTCAAGTATGTCTTTTTCCCTCTTGTCGGTGTTATGGACCATTCAAAGCATTCTTAAACAGGCAGCCCCCAGAGCATAACTTTGCAATTTGTTTCAGTAAGTGTCGAGTGAAAATCACCCAGAGTAAGTCAGCTAGGTTGACTACTAGATTTTAAAACAGACAAAAATCTATTCACAAAAATTACACAATGAAACACAAAGAACCCCTACAGAACAAAGAAAATGTACAGCCCAGGAACAGGCCCTTCGGCCCTCCAAGCCTGAGTCAATCCAAATGTACTGTCTAAACCTGTTGGTCAATTCCTAAGCATCTGTGTCCCTCTGCTCCCCACCTACTCCTGCATCTGTCCAGACGCATCTTAAATGAATCTACCATGCCCGCCTCTACCACCTCTGCTGGCAACGCTTTCCAAACACCCACCACCCTCTGTACTTGCCACGTGTGTCCCCCTTAAACTTCCCACTCCTCACCTTGAAAGCGTGACCTCTTGTTATTGAATCCTTCACCCTGGGAAAAAGCTTGTCTCTATCCACCCTGTCTATGCCCTTCATGATTTTGTAAACCTCAATCAAGTCCCCCCTCAATCTCCTTTTTTTCTAGTGAAAATAAACCCAACCTACTCAACCTCTCTTCATAGCTAGCACCTTCCATACCAGGCAACATCCTCGTAAACCTTCTCTGCACCCTCTCCAAAGCATCCACATCCTTTTGGTAATGTGGTGCTCAGAACTGTACATAGTATTCTAAATGCGGCCAAACCAATGTCTTGTACAGTGTTAACATGACTTTCCAGCTCTTATACTCAATACCCCATCCAATGAAGGTAAGCATACTATGTGCCTTCTTGACCACTCTCTCCACCTGTTTCAGCCTATCAAAACTAGACTTAATTATGTTGTTCCGAATATACACACTAGTCCCAATAAACAAACTCCCTTTAAAGCCCGGTATATATGGAACACAGCTGGAAATGTGTTGCTGGAAAAGCGCAGCAGGTCAGGCAGCATCCAGGGAACAGGAGAATCAACGGTCCCCCCTCAATCTCCTTTTTTTCTAGTGAAAATAAACCTAACCTACTCAACCTCTCTTCATAGCTAGCACCTTCCATACCAGGCAACATCCTCGTAAACCTTCCTTGCACCCTCTCCAAAGCATCCACATCCTTTTGGTAATGTGGCGACCAGAACTGTACACTATATTCTAAATGCGGCTGAACCAATGTCTTGTACAATGTTAACATGACCTGCCAGCTCTTATACACAATACCCCATCTAATGAAGGCAAGCATACTATGTGCCTTCTTGACCACTCTCTCCACCTGTTTCAGCCTATCCAAACTAGACTTAATTATATTGTTCCGAATATACACACCAGTCCCAATAAACAAACTCCCTTTAAAGCCCGGTATATATGGAACACATACTTACAGGTTGAAGTTGAAAGGCAGAATGAAAGAGAGAGAGAGAGAGAGAGCGGATTTCCACACAGCTAGAGAGCTGACCACTACCCTTTCATTATACAGGTCACTTCCAAAACATGACCACTTTAGCCTGAAGTCTCATCTGTTTACATATAAACAAATGGCCTCGCAACATCTTTTTGACCTATGCACCAAACCAGACTGATCGGAGCCTGGCCCACTTTATTACCTGTCTGGAAAAGATCAGGGATAGAGTCTCCTTGAGCCAAGGAACAGCTTTTAGGAAAAAAAGGGACTAGTTTTGTGACACCTCCCCACTTTTAAAAATAATGAACCATCAATATCAAAAGATGGCTTCATATTTAACCCTTCAAAACGTGGTTAGTGATCTCAACACATATATACACTACACTAACTATAAGCATTACAACGTGCACAATTACATGCTAATTCAGGCCACCATACATCCACCGCCAAACACCTCCATGTCTCATTCAAATGTCGATAACACATCGGCAATCACGTTTTCGCGACCTGCCCCGTGCACAATTGTCTGCAAATTGTCTGAGTGGCTGCAAATAATAAAACAAGCTCTATCTAAACAGAATGGCGTTTTTGTCCTTAAATCTTCCCACAAATGTCAATGGGTTATGATCAGCGTATACGATTGTCCCAGATGCATTGCTGGGAATATAAACACTGAAATGTTGTGAGGCCAACTCCAAGCTTAACGTCACTTTCTCTAATGTTGAATATTTTGGTTGATGAATGTTCAACTTCCTGGAAAAGTACTCTCTGGGTCTTTCTATCCCCTCGTCATCCTCCTGCAGGAGCGCAGCACCGACGCCCACGTCACGGGCATCGATAGCCACCTTCATGTAATCCAGTGTGGCTAATACTGGGGCAGTGGTTAACACAGTCTTTAGGCTGTCAAGTGCCTTCTGAAAGTTTGCTGTCCACATAAGCTTCTTGCCCTTTTTTAACAATTCGGTGAGTGGAGCAGCCACGCTGTTAGGCCACCGTTGGGATATCACATGCAATTCTGGTCTCCTTCCTATCGGAAGGATGCTGTGAAACTTGAAAGGGTTCAGAAAAGA
>NW_025213397.1:25130-26590 GCF_004010195.1 Chiloscyllium plagiosum | reverse complement strand
CAATTGCAACATTTAAGAGGCATTTGGATGGGTATATGAATAGGAAGGGTTTGGAGGGATACGGACCGGGTGCTGGCAGGTGGACCTAGATTGGGTTGGGATATCTGGTCGGCATGGACGAGTTGGACTGAAGGGTCTGTTTCCGTGCTATGCATCTCTATGGCTCTATGACTGCTAAAGTTCGGCATAAACTTGCGGAAAAATCTATTCAATCTCAGGAATACTGCTTTTTCATTGACGATGTGAGAAATTCCCCAATTACTTTTGTTTTTGCATCCCATGGGGCCACTTGTCCATGGCCAATCACATGGCCCAGGAAGATGGTTCAGGCTTTGGCAAATTCACTTTCAGCTAGGGTTACCACCAAGTCTGCCTCCCGAAGCTGATCGAACAAGCCGATAAATGCTGTAAATGCTCCTTCCATCAGTGACTAAAAATCACCAGCTCATCAATATCCACCACGCAGTTGGGTAAATCTGGCAATGACTTTATTAGTCAGTCTCTGAAATGTGGCTGTAACATTTTTCGTACCAAATGCCATGACTTTGAACTGGTATAGTCCATTTGGCGTTATGAAAGCTGAAATTTGCTCTCTCTGACAGATGAGCGAGTCCAACTTAGAAATATAAGTTGCTTGCCCCACCTTTTCAACACAGTCCTCCAACTGTGGAATTGGACATGCATCAGTCTTTGTAACGGCGTTGACTTTGCGGTAGTCCACGCATAAACGTTGGGTACCATCTGGCTTTGGCACCATGACTATGGGTGAGCTGTAACTCACTTAGAGGGTTAGAGCTGAAAATGTGTTGCTGGAAAAGCGCAGCAGGTCAGGCAGCATCCAGGGAACAGGAGAATCGATGTTTCGGGCATAAGCCCTTCTTCAGGAATCCGGTTCCTGATGAAGGGCTTATGCCCGAAACGTCGATTCTCCTGTTCCCTGGATGCTGCCTGACCTGCTGCGCTTTTCCAGCAACACATTTTCAGCTCTGATCTCCAGCATCTGCAGTCCTCACTTTCTCCTCCACTTAGAGGGTTAGGCCTATAAGGATGTCACTTAATCCAAACAGCATCTCCTTTTTGTAAGCCACGCACAATTAGGTTAGTACTTCTCAGTTCATTCCCACAGATCTCCCTGTGTGATAGTAATAAATCTTTCAGGTTATTTCGATTTTCTCGTGGAAGGTAACTCAATAATTTATCCCAGTTTTTTAGATTTAGATTCCCTACAGTGTGGAAACAGGGCCTTCGGTCCAACAAGCCCACACCGACCCTCCGAAGAGTCACCCATCCAGACCCATTCCCCTACCTTTAGAATTGGCAATTTAGCATGGCCAATCCACCCTACCCTGCACATCCCTGGGGCACTATGGGAGAATTTTTCATGGCCAATCCACCCGAACCTGCACATCCCTGGGCACTATGGGACAATTTCCCATGGCCAATCCACCCTAACCTGCACA
>NW_025213397.1:20780-24996 GCF_004010195.1 Chiloscyllium plagiosum | reverse complement strand
CCACCCTAACCTGCACATCCCTGGTCACTATGGGACCATTTCCCATGGCCAATCCACCCTAACCTGCACATCCCTGGGCACTATGGGACAATTTCCCATGGCCAATCCACCCTAACCTGCACATCCCTGGGCACTATGGGACAATTTCCCATGGCCAATCCACCCTAACCTGCACATCCCTGGGCATTATGGGACAATTTCCCATGGCCAATCCACCCTAACCTGCACATCCCTGGGCACTATGGGACAATTTCCCATGGCCGATCCCACCCTAACCTGCACATCCCTGGGCCCTATGGGACAATTTCCCATGGCCAATCCACCCTAACCTGCACATCCCTGGGCACTATGGGACAATTTCCCATGGCCAATTCACCCTAACCTGCACATTCACTAGCACTATGGGACAATTTCCCATGGCCAATCCCACCCTAACCTGCACATCCCTGGGCACTATGGGACAATTTCCCATGGCCAATCCACCCTAACCTGCACATCCCTGGGCACTATGGGACAATTTCCCATGGCCAGTCCACCCTAACCTGCACATCCCTGTGCATTATGGGACAATTTCCCATGGCGAATCCACTCTAACCTACATATCTTTCAGACTGTGGGAGGAAACTGGAGCTAACCCACACAGACACGGGGAGAATGTGCAAACTCCACACAGGGACAGTCACCCGAGGCAAGAATCGAATCCGGGTCCCTCACACTGTGAGGCAGCAGTGCTGACCACTGAGCCACTGTGTTGTCCCAACAATTTTTAACAACTTCCACACTGTCCAATTTGATTTGAGGAATGTCCAATTCAGAATCCTCTGTGTTCTTCCTGCTGTGCTGTAATCATCAACACCTTCTCCTCTTGCTTTCCTTCCTGATTAAAATACGTTAAGCATATTCGCATGACACACCCTTGTGAGATTTCTACTTGTCTGGAGTCCTTATCAAGTCATTCACCTCACTGAATTTCCTCTCGATTTGATAAGGTCCACAAAACCTGGCTCTTAAAGGCTCACCTGTTACTGGAAGTTACACCAACAACTTATCCCCAATTGCAAAATGGTGAATTTGTGATTTCTTATCCACTTCCTGTTTCATTGTATGCTTTTAAATGCCATCTCGTCAACTCTCCAGCTCTATTCAATCGTTCTCTAAAATTTGACATGTAGTCCAAATGGGTGTCCTCTGAATTCAGACTTCTTCATTTCTCCTTAAGCAATTTTAACGATCCTCTTAGTTCATGCCCAAAAATTAATTCAAATTCATTCGGTGCATCTCTGATCGTAAAAAGTACAAACAGAATTCCCTTATCCTAATCATCTGGATAATCCTGACCATAATCCCTCAATATGGTCTTTAATCTTTGATGCCATCTCTCTCTCGCGTTCCCTGAGATTCTGGATGGCAAGCATGTAGATTTGAATTGCTTTATTCCCAAGTTATCCATAACCTCCTTGAATAGTTTGGATGTGAAATTTGATCCTTGAACTGATTGGATCTCTTTTGGTAGTCCATATCTAGTAAAAGATTTAAGTCATTCTTCGACAAGCCTTTTTGCTGTGATGTTGCATTATGGGATTGCCTCTGGAAATCTAGTCGACATATCCATTATTGTCAATAAATTCTTATTCCCACTTTTTGTTTGAGTTAGGGTACCTACACAATCAATCAAGATTGTTGTGAAAGGTTCCTCTAATGCTGGGATAGATATTAAAGAGGCAGATTTTATTCCTACCTATAGTTTTCCGATTAGCTGTCATGTATAACACATCTGACAAAATTCAACTACATCCTTGTGTAGTCCAGGCCAGTAAAAATGCCTTTGTATTTTAGCCTGTGTTTTCCTCACTCCTAAATAACCTCCAAATGGTGGCTCATGCACCACTCGCAGCGCCTCCTTTCTCTACCCTACTGGCAAAACAATCTGATGAATCTCTGCCCATTTCTCATCTGCTTGAATGTGTGATGGTCTCCATTTCCTGATTAAGACACCATTTGTTAAGTAATAACAGACAGAAACACACTCCCCTTCTCTGTAAATGCTTTTGACATAACTGTTATAAGTTCGCATCTTTCTGTTGTAATTCAATCAGCTTAACAGAGCTAAAGATAATTGCATGTTTACCTATTTGCTCCTTCTCTGTTCCACTTATCTGATCAAAGTAAGTTTCTGATAAAGCTATGTCTGCTTCCTTATCTGTGCCTTTTGATCTCTCCTGCTTCAGCTTGTGCCTCTGTGATCTTGTGATCACACAATCAGGGATCCTGGATAAACATTTTCCATGTCTTCAGTTGCCTGCGTCTCCATGGCTTTTCAACCAGAGTAGGCAGCACGCCTACCAGTGAATCAGTTATGTTACTTGCAGGGACAAATTGTATTCCTGGAGCTGAGAGTGTGTCCAGTACTCCTACCACAAATTCTACACTCTTCTCTGGACTCTCCAGCCTCAGCTGCCTGGCCTGGTTGGGTCACAGAACCTTTGATTAGATTTTTAAGGCCTCTTTACTAATATTACTATTGTTAGCAGGAACAGGATTGCTTGTTGGCTTGTGCCGATGTATTTTCAATTGAATTGTTAGTAAACCGGTCTAACTCATTATCATGAGATGACAAAAGGAGGGATTGTGTGGAACAGACAGCTGCATGATGGGAAAACTGGCCAACATTGGTTGTAACATACACTTTGACTGTCCTTTGTACAACCCCAGAGCTGCCTGACGCAAGTTACGACTGTAAAAAAGGTAACCTCAGCAGAACCTGACATAGGCTGACTCCACATAAACTCTTTAACCTTGGTATCCCTCGGCAGAGCTTGACCAGGCTGGGTCCACATAATCTCTGGAATACTGACTAAACCCAAATAAAGACACTTCACAAAATCCTTTCAGTGCCCATCAAGGATGAGATTATGAATTTGGCACTGGGTTTTGGGAGGTCAATATGATACACCTCTGAAGTAATAACACAGATCATAATTCAATCTACTAGTCTAATGGATGACTAACCTCTAGTGATAATTGTGGATAGCTATTGATAAGTTTTAAGTGTAACTTAATAGAGACATACAAGATAATCAGAGGGTTAGATAGGATGGACAGGGAGAGCCTTTTTCCAAGTATGGGGACGGCAAACACGAGGGGACACAACTTTAAAGTGAGGGGGGATAGGTATGAGACAGATGTCAGAGGTAGTTTCTTTACTCAGAGAGTAGTAAGGGTATGGAATGCTTTGCCTGCAACGGTAGTAGATTCGCCAAGTTTAAGTGCATTTAAGTCGTCATTGGACAGGGATATGGACGTACATGGAATAGTGTAGGTGGGATGGGCTTCAGAGTAGTATGACAGGGCGGCGCAATATCGAGGGCCGAAGGGCCTGTACTGCGCTGTAATGTTCTATGTTCTATAAACATTCCCGCTATTCTCTCTGTAAGCGTGAACTTGTGGAAGACTCAGAGCTGTGATCAGCTCTCTCTTTTCCAAGTTCAGCCATCCAGCATGCAGTTTGCCTGTTAATAAAGACCAATTGTTTTGTCAGAACAAGGTTTATTGAACTCTTGTTGGGTGTTGTAGTTTGGCTCTCACAGTCTTGTAGCTATTTCTGATCTATGTCTACAGACCAAATGGCCTCCAGATGATGCTATGCTCTACGTTTCCATGATAAGGGTGCTTTGTTTTGTTCCTGCTCTGGGAGATACGGTCGAGTTCACTCTTACCCACTCCCCCAACCCGCTTTGATTCCATCGAACCTGCCTTCCTACATGTCTTCAACCACCCCCCCCCACTCCTCAATCTCTTCAACACCCTCACACAACCATCATTGACCCTCTCCATTCACCCCACCTTCCTGTTGCTGACCCTCTCCATTCACCCCACCTTCCTGTTGCTGACCCTCTCCATTCACCCCACCTTCCTGTTGCTGACCCTCTCCATTCACCCCACCTTCCTGTTGCTGACCCTCTCCATTCACCCCACCTTCCTGTTGCTGACCCTCTCCATTCACCCCACCTTCCTGTTGCTGACCCTCTCCATTCACCCCACCTTCCTGTTGCTGACCCTCTCCATTCACCCCACCTTCCTGTTGCTGACCCTCTCCATTCACCCCACCTTCCTGTTGCTGACCCTCTCCATTCACCCCACCTTCCTGTTGCTGACCCTCTCCATTCACCCCACCTTCCTGTTGCTGACCCTCTCCATTCACCCCACCTTCCTGTTG